>NC_134691.1:343958953-344111453 GCF_050947455.1 Rhinoderma darwinii | reverse complement strand
AAAAAAAAAAACAACGCATGATTCCATTCACTGACAGCAAGCAGCGATCTCAGACAGTGGCAGAACTTCTCACAATCACGCCTTCTATATTATGCTTTGTTTTCGCAGCATATTATGAGGAGGGACGTAGTGGACAAGACACGAGAGAGATTTGAATTTTCTGTGGACCCCTGAGAAATCCCGTGGGCAGGAATGTCTGGAATGTATCTTCACCCACCTGCCGGGACATCGCTGATTCCAGGGTCGTCGCCTCCGAGAGATCCTGTACCTATGAGCACTTCAGTTATTTCACTGTATGTTACACAGCAGTTTATATGTCGACTCTGCTTGACCGTGGTGTAAAGTTCTGCAACTTTGTTTTTTAATTTTTCACTATTGTTAAGACCTTTGCTTGCTGTAATTGAATGTAAACATTCATTAGTTATATGCAGAGGCCAAAAACTTGTACAGCCCTAACAGCTGAGGGTTTGCTATGCTGTATGCAAACGATGGAATCCTCTTTTCTGAATAATTTGTTACAATGTATCAGTGCAGCTAAAATGTATCAGTCTGGAATCCAGGCTGTTTATAGCTCACAGGGGATTGTCTAGACCAGGTACAACTGTAACAAACCCTCAGGCAGAGAACCCACCATGGTCTAGTCCTGCTCACACAGTTGAGGACTTGTTACACTCTATCAGAATACCTCCCAACTTTCAAGTATCACAAAGAGGGACAACCGATGCGGCACGTGTAGATTTTTTTTTAAGCCACGCCTCTAATCCCAACCAATCCCCACCCATACACACCCGGTTCAGTCCACACAGTATAATGCTCCCATAGTGCCTCCCACACAGTATAATACCAAATAGCTGCCCCCGCACTGTATAATACCAAATAGCTGCCCCCGCACTGTATAATACCAAATAGCTGCCCCCGCACTGTATAATACCAAATAGCTGCCCCCGCACTGTATAATACCAAATAGCTGCCCCCACACTGTATAATACCAAATAGCTGCCCCCGCACTGTATAATACCAAATAGCTGCCCCCACACTGTATAATACCAAATAGCTGCCCCCACACTGTATAATACCAAATAGCTGCCCCCACACTGTATAATACCAAATAGCTGCCCCCACACTGTATAATACCAAATAGCTGCCCCCACACTGTATAATACCAAATAGCTGCCCCCACACTGTATAATACCAAATAGCTGCCCCCACACTGTATAATACCAAATAGCTGCCCCCACACTGTATAATACCAAATAGCTGCCCCCACACTGTATAATACCAAATAGCTGCCCCCACACTGTATAATACCAAATAGCTGCCGCCGCACTGTATAATACCCCTATAGCTGCCGCCATACAATATAAAGCCAACACAGATGCCTCCATACAGTATAATGTTCCCAAAGCTGCCCCTTGTGCCAGTGCCCACATATAAAGAGCCAGTGCCCTTGTAGATAGTGCTCCTATATAGTGCCAGTGTCCATGTTGATAGTGCCACACCCCCTTGAAGATAGCGCCACCCCCTCTGTAGATAGCGCCATTGGGACTCCCTGTAGGAGTGGAATCCCCAGCCAGATATGGAGCGGAATCTCCTGCCAGATCATCGGCAACGGGGATTCCGCACAATCAGTAGCCACTGACGTCACTGTCCATATATTGACCGGGACGTCAAGGGCATCCCCGGGCACAGCTCCCCCTGCTCCTCCGCTCTGAACTGATTCTGAAGCAGGGAGCTGATGGTTTCCTGCTTCAGAATTGGGTTTAACTGTATCTGCCTCCTGAGGACGCAGATACAGTTGACAGCAGGAAATACCCCGGGGTGGCTGGGACAGCGGGACAGCACCCGGAATCTGGGACTGTCCCGCTGAATATGAGACGGTTGGCTGGTATGTAATCAGGGTAGGTAAGAACTTTCCGCCTGGAGCGAAGTCATTTGAGCTGCTGATGTGTTTAGAGTCTACACTAATACTGTATATTGTAACAAACCCTCAGCTGTGAGAACAATTAGGTCAGAACAGAATTTTAGCTTCTGGATTCACTGACAACAAACACATATGTTGAAAATGATGATATGAAACACAAATGATACCGTATTAAAAAGTTACAGAACGTCTCATTATGTAATGAAGTTTGGTGTTACCTGTTTTATAAAAAACCAAAATGCCTTATGAGCGGTTCTTTACCATAGATCTATCTCCTGAATACCCTCCTATTACTTGAAGCGCCCCCACGACCTCAGCTGACTGCAGGTACTGTTACCACTGCCCACATGCTGCCAGTACAGACAGCAGAGACTTTGTCATAATGGTCACCGACACATTGCAACGCCTTCATTTTGCTACTGATCCAGGACCCCAACCATAAGATTGTGTAGACTCCATGGCGGCTCGCCCGGTGACCCAAACTGACCCTACATATAATAGACACAATTCTGGGAATAGGGTAATATATTTCATGTACATGAATATACAAGAAAAGGTTCACTAAAGGGTTAATTTTTCAAGGTGACTAATTTATATGAATGGCGCAAAAATGTCTGATCGACAAATTCCAATCATGATGTAAATTAATTGTATAACTGCTGAGTGGTGTCCTTTATAAGGACCACAGATTTGAGGAGGGAGAATTGTGTCGCCTTCTGGTGGACATAACTGGTACTGGCACTTTCCTTGTATAATACTCAGGATTTATAAACAGAGAAAACGAGAAGAACTTCCTGATGTCCATTGTGTTCCAGGTCTTCACCTCGGGGACTTTACAGGGGTTCTCCAGGACTTTTATATTGACAGCTCATCCTTTTGATAGATCATCAATATCATATTGGTGGGGGTCCGACTCCTGGTAACCCCTCTGATCAGCCGTCTGAGGGGCCTCTTCATAGTGTCGTCCACACTAGAGGCAGTGCCTGGGATGACAGTTCCGGTCCCATTCAAAGACCTGCAATCCCAGGTACAGTCGCTACGGAACTGTGCGGCGCTCTACCTGCTAAACTTTCAAGTGTCCGCGGCAATGAACACCGAGGCCCCTTCAGGCAGCAGTTTAGTGGGGTCCTGAGAGCCGGACCCCCCACCGATCAGATATTGATGACCTTTCCTAAGGATAGGCCATCAATGTAAAAGTCCCGGATAACCCCTTTAACAAACATTGTTGTCTGTAACCAAGGAGACGTCCATACCGGTCCATGGACAGTGGGGGCAGGGATGTCATCTGCTTCATCAGATGGTTCTGCGGTATATATATATATATCATGTGCTGCTCATGTATCGCCGCAATGATTGACATTGACCCTTCATCAAGGACCTGACAGTCACGTGAATGAGGCATAGTAATGTCTGGTGACGTGATCTCCCAGCATAAGACGACCGGTAGTTTTACCGTTGTAATCAAAATACAATCTCACCAAAACTGAGTTGCTTAGCAGTGTAAACAATAGGGACCAGACAACACTGGCCAGGACAGGGTCAGTCACCTACTGGGAGTGAAGAACTAACTTCTTACAACCAGGGCGGGGGACATGGATACACAATGCAGATGTTTTCCCGAACACTGATATTGGGGCAGCACGGGGGGTCCGTCTCTAACTCTTGTGTTGCTCCATTTACAGGTCTTAGGTTTTCAGGGAATATGAAGGCCTTTTTGCATCAGGATATAGGGACATCATAGGTGGGGTCTCCTGCCAAAGCCCCCGTTTATGAGCCAAAGTGCGGAGCCTCCAGCAAGCAGCAGCTCTCGCTTTATGGGACTTGTCCATGTATCAGACGGACAACCATTCATCTCAATGTCCCTTGTAGTGGCCGCCACAGGAGAAGGATCAGTCAACAGGAACTTATGTAGGACCAAAAAGTGTCCACAAGGGTTCATGGCGTATGAGGAGAACAGGGGGCTATGCCTGAAAAGCTTATGAAGACCAAGAGGTACCACAGGCAGGGCCGCCATCATAAATTTCTGGGCCCCATACAGTCAAGGAGTCTGGGGCCCCCCTCACTATTTGGGCGGGCACAAAGTAAAGGGATGGGAGGTAAGGCAGCGGTGAAAAGCAAACTAGCATGGTCTCTTTGGAGGGGCAGGGCAGAGACAGCTGGTGGGTATCAGGGGCAAGGTGGAGAGACTAAGTGCCAGGGCTCAGTGGGGGAAGGAGGAGGGGATTTCTGGGAGAACAGGAAGTGGCATGGGTGGCGACAGCAGGCATGAGGGTGCCCGTGCCGCCCATCGGAACGGGCCCCCCCATGGCCGGCGGTGTACTAAAGCAGAGCAGGGAGGTATCTCCCTGCTCTGCAATCTACTAGGGCCACTGTAGCTCCCTGAAGGAGCGAAATCCCTGTGTGGCCGGGGGTTTCACTCCGGGTGCGCTCCTCTTGATGTCTCTGTCCGTATATGGACAGTGACATCAGGAACAACTCCTGAAGCAGAATCCCCGTCCACAGCGTTGCCGACTCTGTGACCGGGGATTCCACTCCAGGAGAAGCCCTTGACGTTACTGTCCATAAATGGACACAGACGACAGGGGCTTCTCCTGGAGTGGAATCCCTGGTCACAGCGTCGGCAACGCTGTGGACGGGGATTCAGCTTCAGGAGTTGCCCCTGATGTCACTGTCCATATATGCAGGGCCGCCATCAGGAATTTCAGGGCCCCCTACAGCTAAATTTTCTGGGCCCCCCTACCGTGGCACCGCCTGTTAACAGTACTGCGTCCAGCACTATATCATGGTACCCAGGGCCGCCATCAGGGGTATTAGGGGTACTGATGTGAGAGGCCCGGCCAAACCTAATTGAAAGGGGGGCCCGGCAAACTGCCGCGACTTGCCTTTGGTAGAAAAAAAAACAGGCCCCTGCAATGGGGCCTGTTTTTTTCACCAAAAGAATGTCATGAGCTGCGGGCCCCCCTTTCAATTAGGTTTGGCCGGGCCTCTCACATCAGTACCCCTAATACCCCCCCTGATGGCGGCCCTGGGTAGCATGGGGGTCGTCAAACACCGCCACACGTGCGACCGATCGCAGTGTTCATGCCTAGTGTGTTCCTACCATAAGGCCGGATTCACACCAGCGTGTGCTTTTTGCGCGCACAAAAAACGTGGCGTTTTGTGCATGCAAAAGGTCCATAACAGCTCCGTGTGTCAGCAGCGTATGATGCGTGATTTCCGCGCAGCCGCCATCATTATGACACTCTGTTTGTATGTTTGTAGCACGCGGTGCTTTTCTGTTTTCATTCATAGTTTATACGGCTGCGGAAGTGCTGGGCGTGATTTTCACGCACCCATTGACTTCAATGCACAAATATAGGACATGTCGTGAGTTTTACGCAGCGGACACACGGACACACACTGCGTGAAAATCACTGACAGTCTGCACGGCCCCAGAGTAAGGGCATGACCACACGTGGCGGATTTCCTCCGCAACTGTCCGCATCAATGCCGCACAGAATCTGCGTTGCAGATTCTGCTGCGGATCTGCACAAAATGTGCAGTAAATTGATGCGGACTAGCTGCTGCGGACTGCGGTAAAAGTGCTTCCCTTCTCCCTATCAGTGCAGGATAGAGAGAAGGGACAGCACTTTCCCTTGTGAAAGTCAAAGAAATTCATACTTACCGGCCGTTGTCTTGGTGACGCGTCCCTCCTTCGGCATCCAGCCCGATCTCCCTGGATGACGCGGCAGTCCATGTGACCGCTGCAGCCTGTTATTAGCCTGTGATTGGCTGCAGCCGTCACTTAGACTGAAACGTCATCCTGGGAGTCCGGACTGGAGACAGAAGCAGGGAGTTCTCGGTAAGTATGAACTTCTATTTTTTTACAGGTTGCTGTATATTGGGATCGGTAGTCACTGTCCCGGGTGCAGAAACAGTTACTGCCGATCGCTTAACTCTTTCAGCACCCTGGACAGTGACTATTTACAGACGTCTCCTAGCAACGCTCCCGTCATTACGGGAGCCCCATTGACTTCCTCAGTCTGGCTGTAGACCTAGAAATACATAGGTCCAGCCAGAATGAAGAAATGTCATGGTAGTAAAAACAATACGCTCCGCAGCACACATAAGATCTGCGGACTTCATTGCGGAATTTTGACTCTCCATTGAAGTCAATGGAGAAATTCCGCCATGAGTCCGCAACCAGTCCGCCACTGCTCCGCAACAGACAGAGCATGCTGCGGACACCAAATTCCGCTCCGCAGCCTATGCTCCGCAGCGGAATTTTCAGCCTAGTCTAAACGAACACTGCTAAATTAAAGTGTAAGTCAATGGACAAACGGCTCCGCTGCGGATTAACGCTGCGGAGTGTCCGCAGCGGAATTTAAGTGAAATTCCGCCACGTGTGAACCCAGCCTAACATAGGTCCGTGCGAGGCGCGTGAAAATCACTGACAGTCCGCACGGCCCCATAGAGTAACATAGGTCCGTGCGAGGCGTGTGAAAATCACGCGCGTTGCACGGATGTATTACACGTTCGTCTGAATAAGCCCTAACAATAAGGCCCAGTTCACACAGTTTTTGGCCCTTGATATTGACTCGGACACTGCGTCAGAATCAGCACCAAACAACTTCCAAAACCGCCTCCCATTGATGTAATCTGAAATCAATGGGAGCCAGTCGCGGAAAAAAGAAAAAGCAGCACGTCCTTTCTTGCCGCGGTTCTGCCTCTGACCTCCCATCGAAATCAATGGGAGGCAGAAAATGCATTTTTCGCCGCGTTTTTTGTCTGCTGTCCTCAATCGCCGCGGGCAAAAAACACGGCAAGATAGTGTGGGCAGGTCAAAATCGACCTCAAAATTCTTTAAGGAATTTTGAGGCAGATTTTTTCGGCCTGCAAAATACTCTGTGTGAACAGGGCCATACTTAAACAGCACTTTGAGACATTTTACTCACCGTGTCAGAAGAGCTGCTCCCACTCCAGTCCTCGTCAGGCGATGTCTTCGGTCCAGACGTCGTCCTTCACCTCCAGGCTCCATAAAATTGCGGGGATCATAGAACTGCCGCCGCGCAAGAACTAGACTCCTCCCCCTCTCCTTACACAGCTATGCTCTGGAGAAGAAGGAGGCGGAGTCGGATGAGGAGTCGGAGGCGGAGTCGGACGAGGAGGCGGAGGAGGACAAGGAGGAGGCGGAGGAGGACAAGGAGGACGAGGCGGAGTCGGAGGCGGGCCAGCAGGTAAGTAGACCGTGCGCCGCTGTCCCTGTGTGGCTGTCCTTCCACGTCGATGTACTTGTGTTGCTCCCTCTCGGCGGCGCTTGTGGTCGTGCGCGCTTGCGGTCGTTCGCGCGCGGCACGGCGGCGGTGATAAGAGGGGGGCCCGCAACTCACGGCGGTGTTTGACGAGAGGGGGGCCCACAGCTCACGACATTGTTTTGGTGAAAAGAACAGGCCCCATTGCAGGGGCTTGTTTTTTTCTACCAAAAGCAAGTCGCGGCAGTTGCCGGGCCCCCCTTTCAATTAAGTTTGGCCGGGCCCCCTACAGTAGTACCCCTAATACCCCCCTGATGGCGGCCCTGCATATATGGGCAGAGACATCAAGCGGAGTGCTCCAGGAGCGGAATATCCAGCCACAGGGGGATTGCGCTCCTTCAGGGAGCTACAGTGCCGCTATCTACAGGAAGGGGGGTGCTATCTACAAGGGGGCTGTGGGCACTACCTGCAAGGGGGCTGTGTGGCACTACCTACCAGTGGGCTGTGTGGCACTACCTACCAGGGGGCTGTGTGGCACTACCTACCAGGGGGCTGTGTGGCACTACCTACCAGGGGGCTGTGTGGCACTACCTACCAGGGGGCTGTGTGGCACATCCTACAAGGGGGCTGTGTGGCACAATCTACAAGGGGGCTGTGTGGTACAACCTACAAGGGGGCTGTGTGGCACTACCTACAAGGGGACAGTGTGGCACTACCTACAGGGGGAATCTGTGAGTGACGGGCTGATGGTCATTTTACTGTGAGTGGGGGGCTGATGGTCATTTTACTGTGAGTGGGGGGCTGATGGTCATTTTACTGTGAGTGGGGGGCTGATGGTCATTTTACTGTGAGTGGGGGGCTGATGGTCATGTTACTGTGAGTGGTGGGCTGATGGTCATTTTACTGTGAGTGGGGGGCTGATAGTCATTTTACTGTGAGTAGGGGGCTGGTGGTCATTTTACTGTGAGTAGGGGGCTGGTGGTCATGTTACTGTGAGTGGGGGGCTGATGGTCATGTTACTGTGAGTGGGGGGGCTGATGGTAATTACTGTGAGTGGGGGGCTGATGGTCATTTTACTGTGAGTGGGGGGCTCATGGTCATTTTACTGTGAGTGGGGGGCTCATGGTCATTTTACTGTGAGTGGGGGGCTGGTGGTCATTTTACTGTGAGTGAGGGGCTGATGGTCATGTTACTGTGAGTGGGGGGCTGATGGTCATTACTGTGAGTGGGGGGCTGATGGTCATGTTACTGTGAGTGGGGGGCTGATGGTCATGTTACTGTGAGTGGGGGGCTGATGGTCATGTTACTGTGAGTGGGGGGCTGATGGTCATGTTACTGTGAGTGGGGGGCTGATGGTCATGTTACTGTGAGTGGGGGGCTGATGGTCATTTTACTGTGAGTGGGGGGCTGATGGTCATGTTACTGTGAGTGGGGGGCTGATGGTCATTTTACTGTGAGTGGGTGGCTCATGGTCATTTTACTGTGAGTGGGGGGCTCATGGTCATTTTACTGTGAGTGGGGGGCTGATGGTCATGTTACTGTGAGTGGGGGGCTGATGGTCATGTTACTGTGAGTGGGGGGCTGATGGTCATGTTACTGTGAGTGGTGGGCTGATGGTCATGTTACTGTGAGTGGGGTGCTCATGGTCATTTTACTGTGAGTGGGGGGCTGATGGTCATGTTACTGTAAGTGGGGGGCTGATGGTAATTTTACTGTGAGTGGGGGGCTCATGGTCATTTTACTGTGAGTGGGGGGCTGATGGTCATGTTACTGTGAGTGGGGGGCTGATGGTCATGTTACTGTGAGTGGGGGGCTGATGGTCATGTTACTGTGAGTGGTGGGCTGATGGTCATGTTACTGTGAGTGGGGTGCTCATGGTCATTTTACTGTGAGTGGGGGGCTGATGGTCATGTTACTGTAAGTGGGGGGCTGATGGTAATTTTACTGTGAGTGGGGGGCTCATGGTCATTTTACTGTGAGTGGGGGGCTCATGGTCATTTTACTGTGAGTGGGGGGCTGATGGTCATGTTACTGTGAGTGGGGGGTTGATGGTCATTTTACTGTGAGTGGGGGGTGATGGTCATTATACTGTGAGTGGGGGGCTGATGGTCATGTTACTGTGAGTGGGGGGCTGATGGTCATGTTACTGTGAGTGGGGGGCTGATGGTCATGTTACTGTGAGTGGGGGGCTGATGGTCATGTTACTGTCAGTGGGGGCTGATGGTCATGTTACTGTGAGTGGGGGGCTGATGGTCATTACTGTGAGTGGGGGGCTGATGGTCATTACTGTGAGTGGGGGGCTGATGGTCATTACTGTGAGTGGGGGGCTGATGGTCATGTTACTGTGAGTGGGGGGCTGATGGTCATGTTACTGTGAGTGGGGGGCTGATGGTCATTACTGTGAGTGGGGGGCTGATGGTCATTACTGTGAGTGGGGGGCTGATGGTCATGTTACTGTGAGTGGGGGGCTGATGGTCATTACTGTGAGTGGGGGGCTGATGGTCATTACTGTGAGTGGGGGGCTGATGGTCATTACTGTGAGTGGGGGGCTGATGGTCATGTTACTGTGAGTGGGGGGCTGATGGTCATGTTACTGTGAGTGGGGGGCTGATGGTCATTACTGTGAGTGGGGGGCTGATGGTCATTACTGTGAGTGGGGGGCTGATGGTCATTACTGTGAGTGGGGGGCTGATGGTCATGTTACTGTGAGTGGGGGGCTGATGGTCATGTTACTGTGAGTGGGGGCTGATGGTCATTACTGTGAGTGGGGGCTGATGGTCATGTTACTGTGAGTGGGGGGCTGATGGTCATGTTACTGTCAGTGGGGGCTGATGGACATGTTACTGTGAGTGGGGGGCTGATGGTCATGTTACTGTGAGTGGGGGGCTGATGGTCATGTTACTGTGAGTGGGGGGCTGATGGTCATGTTACTGTCAGTGGGGGCTGATGGTCATGTTACTGTGAGTGGGGGGCTGATGGTCATGTTACTGTCAGTGGGGGCTGATGGTCATGTTACTGTGAGTGGGGGGCTGATGGTCATGTTACTGTGAGTGGGGGGCTGATGGTCATGTTACTGTGAGTGGGGGGCTGATGGTCATTACTGTGAGTGGGGGGCTGATGGTCATTACTGTGAGTGGGGGGCTGATGGTCATTACTGTGAGTGGGGGGCTGATGGTCATGTTACTGTGAGTGGGGGGCTGATGGTCATTACTGTGAGTGGGGGGCTCATGGTCATTTTACTGTGAGTGGGGGGCTGATGGTCATGTTACTGTGAGTGGGGGGTTGATGGTCATTTTACTGTGAGTGGGGGGTGATGGTCATTATACTGTGAGTGGGGGGCTGATGGTCATGTTACTGTGAGTGGGGGGCTGATGGTCATGTTACTGTGAGTGGGGGGCTGATGGTCATGTTACTGTGAGTGGGGGGCTGATGGTCATGTTACTGTCAGTGGGGGCTGATGGTCATGTTACTGTGAGTGGGGGGCTGATGGTCATTACTGTGAGTGGGGGGCTGATGGTCATTACTGTGAGTGGGGGGCTGATGGTCATGTTACTGTGAGTGGGGGGCTGATGGTCATGTTACTGTGAGTGGGGGGCTGATGGTCATTACTGTGAGTGGGGGGCTGATGGTCATTACTGTGAGTGGGGGGCTGATGGTCATGTTACTGTGAGTGGGGGGCTGATGGTCATTACTGTGAGTGGGGGGCTGATGGTCATTACTGTGAGTGGGGGGCTGATGGTCATTACTGTGAGTGGGGGGCTGATGGTCATGTTACTGTGAGTGGGGGGCTGATGGTCATGTTACTGTGGGTGGGGGGCTGATGGTCATTACTGTGAGTGGGGGGCTGATGGTCATTACTGTGAGTGGGGGGCTGATGGTCATTACTGTGAGTGGGGGGCTGATGGTCATGTTACTGTGAGTGGGGGGCTGATGGTCATGTTACTGTGAGTGGGGGCTGATGGTCATTACTGTGAGTGGGGGCTGATGGTCATGTTACTGTGAGTGGGGGGCTGATGGTCATGTTACTGTGAGTGGGGGGCTGATGGTCATGTTACTGTCAGTGGGGGCTGATGGTCATGTTACTGTGAGTGGGGGGCTGATGGTCATGTTACTGTGAGTGGGGGGCTGATGGTCATGTTACTGTGAGTGGGGGGCTGATGGTCATGTTACTGTCAGTGGGGGCTGATGGTCATGTTACTGTGAGTGGGGGGCTGATGGTCATGTTACTGTCAGTGGGGGCTGATGGTCATGTTACTGTGAGTGGGGGGCTGATGGTCATGTTACTGTGAGTGGGGGGCTGATGGTCATGTTACTGTGAGTGGGGGGCTGATGGTCATTACTGTGAGTGGGGGGCTGATGGTCATTACTGTGAGTGGGGGGCTGATGGTCATTACTGTGAGTGGGGGGCTGATGGTCATGTTACTGTGAGTGGGGGGCTGATGGTCATGTTACTGTGAGTGGGGGGCTGATGGTCATTACTGTGAGTGGGGGGCTGATGGTCATTACTGTGAGTGGGGGGCTGATGGTCATGTTACTGTGAGTGGGGGGCTGATGGTCATTACTGTGAGTGGGGGGCTGATGGTCATTACTGTGAGTGGGGGGCTGATGGTCATTACTGTGAGTGGGGGGCTGATGGTCATGTTACTGTGAGTGGGGGGCTGATGGTCATGTTACTGTGAGTGGGGGGCTGATGGTCATTACTGTGAGTGGGGGGCTGATGGTCATTACTGTGAGTGGGGGGCTGATGGTCATTACTGTGAGTGGGGGGCTGATGGTCATGTTACTGTGAGTGGGGGGCTGATGGTCATGTTACTGTGAGTGGGGGCTGATGGTCATTACTGTGAGTGGGGGCTGATGGTCATGTTACTGTGAGTGGGGGGCTGATGGTCATGTTACTGTCAGTGGGGGCTGATGGTCATCTTACTGTGAGTGGGGGGCTGATGGTCATGTTACTGTGAGTGGGGGGCTGATGGTCATGTTACTGTCAGCGGGGGCTGATGGTCATGTTACTGTGAGTGGGGGGCTGATGGTCATGTTACTGTGAGTGGGGGGCTGATGGTCATGTTACTGTGAGTGGGGGGCTGACGGTCATTACTGTGAGTGGGGGGCTGATGGTCATGTTACTGTCAGTGGGGGCTGATGGTCATGTTACTGTGAGTGGGGGGCTGATGGTCATGTTACTGTGAGTGGGGGCTGATGGTCATTACTGTGAGTGGGGGGCTGATGGTCATGTTACTGTGAGTGGGGGCTGATGGTCATTACTGTGAGTGGGGGGCTCATGGTCATGTTACTGTGAGTGGGGGGCTGGTGGTCATGTTACTGTGAGTGGGGGGCTGGTGGTCATGTTACTGTGAGTGGGGGGCTGATGGTCATGTTACTGTGAGTGGGGGCTGATGGTCATTTTACTGTGAGTGGGGGGCTGATGGTCATGTTACTGTGAGTGGGGGGCTGATGGTCATGTTACTGTGAGTGGGGGGCTGATGGTCATGTTACTGTGAGTGGGGGGCTGATGGTCATGTTACTGTGAGTGGGGGGCTGATGGTCATTTTACTGTGAGTGGGGGGCTGATGGTCATGTTACTGTGAGTGGGGGGCTGATGGTCATGTTACTGTGAGTGGGGGGCTGATGGTCATTTTACTGTGAGTGGGGGGCTGATGGTCATGTTACTGTGAGTGGGGGGCTGATGGTCATGTTACTGTGAGTGGGGGGCTGATGGTCATGTTACTGTGAGTGGGGGGCTGATGGTCATGTTACTGTGAGTGGGGGGCTGATGGTCATGTTACTGTGAGTGGGGGGCTGATGGTCATGTTACTCTGAGTGGGGGGCTGATGGTCATGTTACTGTGAGTGGGGGGCTGATGGTCATGTTACTGTGAGTGGGGGGCTGATGGTCATTTTACTGTGAGTGGGGGGCTGATGGTCATGTTACTGTGAGTGGGGGGCTGATGGTCATGTTACTGTGAGTGGGGGGCTGATGGTCATGTTACTGTGAGTGGGGGGCTGATGGTCATGTTACTGTGAGTGTTGGGCTGATGGTCATGTTACTGTGAGTGGGGGGCTGATGGTCATGTTACTGTGAGTGGGGGGCTGATGGTCATTTTACTGTGAGTGGGGGGCTGATGGTCATGTTACTGTGAGTGGGGGGCTGATGGTCATGTTACTGTGAGTGGGGGGCTGATGGTCATTTTGCTGTGTGTGGGGGGCTGATGGTCATGTTACTGTGAGTGGGGGGCTGATGGTCATGTTACTGTGAGTGGGGGGCTGATGGTCATGTTACTGTGAGTGGGGGGCTGATGGTCATGTTACTGTCAGTGGGGGCTGATGGTCATGTTACTGTGAGTGGGGGGCTGATGGTCATTACTGTGAGTGGGGGGCTGATGGTCATTACTGTGAGTGGGGGGCTGATGGTCATTACTGTGAGTGGGGGGCTGATGGTCATGTTACTGTGAGTGGGGGGCTGATGGTCATGTTACTGTGAGTGGGGGGCTTATGGTCATTACTGTGAGTGGGGGGCTGATGGTCATTACTGTGAGTGGGGGGCTGATGGTCATGTTACTGTGAGTGGGGGGCTGATGGTCATTACTGTGAGTGGGGGGCTGATGGTCATTACTGTGAGTGGGGGGCTGATGGTCATTACTGTGAGTGGGGGGCTGATGGTCATGTTACTGTGAGTGGGGGGCTGATGGTCATGTTACTGTGAGTGGGGGGCTGATGGTCATTACTGTGAGTGGGGGGCTGATGGTCATTACTGTGAGTGGGGGGCTGATGGTCATTACTGTGAGTGGGGGGCTGATGGTCATGTTACTGTGAGTGGGGGACTGATGGTCATGTTACTGTGAGTGGGGGCTGATGGTCATTACTGTGAGTGGGGGCTGATGGTCATGTTACTGTGAGTGGGGGGCTGATGGTCATGTTACTGTCAGTGGGGGCTGATGGTCATGTTACTGTGAGTGGGGGGCTGATGGTCATGTTACTGTGAGTGGGGGGCTGATGGTCATGTTACTGTGAGTGGGGGGCTGATGGTCATGTTACTGTCAGTGGGGGCTGATGGTCATGTTACTGTGAGTGGGGGGCTGATGGTCATGTTACTGTCAGTGGGGGCTGATGGTCATGTTACTGTGAGTGGGGGGCTGATGGTCATGTTACTGTGAGTGGGGGGCTGATGGTCATGTTACTGTGAGTGGGGGGCTGATGGTCATTACTGTGAGTGGGGGGCTGATGGTCATTACTGTGAGTGGGGGGCTGATGGTCATTACTGTGAGTGGGGGGCTGATGGTCATGTTACTGTGAGTGGGGGGCTGATGGTCATTACTGTGAGTGGGGGGCTCATGGTCATTTTACTGTGAGTGGGGGGCTGATGGTCATGTTACTGTGAGTGGGGGGTTGATGGTCATTTTACTGTGAGTGGGGGGTGATGGTCATTATACTGTGAGTGGGGGGCTGATGGTCATGTTACTGTGAGTGGGGGGCTGATGGTCATGTTACTGTGAGTGGGGGGCTGATGGTCATGTTACTGTGAGTGGGGGGCTGATGGTCATGTTACTGTCAGTGGGGGCTGATGGTCATGTTACTGTGAGTGGGGGGCTGATGGTCATTACTGTGAGTGGGGGGCTGATGGTCATTACTGTGAGTGGGGGGCTGATGGTCATTACTGTGAGTGGGGGGCTGATGGTCATGTTACTGTGAGTGGGGGGCTGATGGTCATGTTACTGTGAGTGGGGGGCTGATGGTCATTACTGTGAGTGGGGGGCTGATGGTCATTACTGTGAGTGGGGGGCTGATGGTCATGTTACTGTGAGTGGGGGGCTGATGGTCATTACTGTGAGTGGGGGGCTGATGGTCATTACTGTGAGTGGGGGGCTGATGGTCATTACTGTGAGTGGGGGGCTGATGGTCATGTTACTGTGAGTGGGGGGCTGATGGTCATGTTACTGTGGGTGGGGGGCTGATGGTCATTACTGTGAGTGGGGGGCTGATGGTCATTACTGTGAGTGGGGGGCTGATGGTCATTACTGTGAGTGGGGGGCTGATGGTCATGTTACTGTGAGTGGGGGGCTGATGGTCATGTTACTGTGAGTGGGGGCTGATGGTCATTACTGTGAGTGGGGGCTGATGGTCATGTTACTGTGAGTGGGGGGCTGATGGTCATGTTACTGTGAGTGGGGGGCTGATGGTCATGTTACTGTCAGTGGGGGCTGATGGTCATGTTACTGTGAGTGGGGGGCTGATGGTCATGTTACTGTGAGTGGGGGGCTGATGGTCATGTTACTGTGAGTGGGGGGCTGATGGTCATGTTACTGTCAGTGGGGGCTGATGGTCATGTTACTGTGAGTGGGGGGCTGATGGTCATGTTACTGTCAGTGGGGGCTGATGGTCATGTTACTGTGAGTGGGGGGCTGATGGTCATGTTACTGTGAGTGGGGGGCTGATGGTCATGTTACTGTGAGTGGGGGGCTGATGGTCATTACTGTGAGTGGGGGGCTGATGGTCATTACTGTGAGTGGGGGGCTGATGGTCATGTTACTGTGAGTGGGGGGCTGATGGTCATGTTACTGTGAGTGGGGGGCTGATGGTCATTACTGTGAGTGGGGGGCTGATGGTCATTACTGTGAGTGGGGGGCTGATGGTCATGTTACTGTGAGTGGGGGGCTGATGGTCATTACTGTGAGTGGGGGGCTGATGGTCATTACTGTGAGTGGGGGGCTGATGGTCATTACTGTGAGTGGGGGGCTGATGGTCATGTTACTGTGAGTGGGGGGCTGATGGTCATGTTACTGTGAGTGGGGGGCTGATGGTCATTACTGTGAGTGGGGGGCTGATGGTCATTACTGTGAGTGGGGGGCTGATGGTCATTACTGTGAGTGGGGGGCTGATGGTCATGTTACTGTGAGTGGGGGGCTGATGGTCATGTTACTGTGAGTGGGGGCTGATGGTCATTACTGTGAGTGGGGGCTGATGGTCATGTTACTGTGAGTGGGGGGCTGATGGTCATGTTACTGTCAGTGGGGGCTGATGGTCATGTTACTGTGAGTGGGGGGCTGATGGTCATGTTACTGTGAGTGGGGGGCTGATGGTCATGTTACTGTCAGCGGGGGCTGATGGTCATGTTACTGTGAGTGGGGGGCTGATGGTCATGTTACTGTGAGTGGGGGGCTGATGGTCATGTTACTGTGAGTGGGGGGCTGACGGTCATTACTGTGAGTGGGGGGCTGATGGTCATGTTACTGTCAGTGGGGGCTGATGGTCATGTTACTGTGAGTGGGGGGCTGATGGTCATGTTACTGTGAGTGGGGGCTGATGGTCATTACTGTGAGTGGGGGGCTGATGGTCATGTTACTGTGAGTGGGGGCTGATGGTCATTACTGTGAGTGGGGGGCTCATGGTCATGTTACTGTGAGTGGGGGGCTGGTGGTCATGTTACTGTGAGTGGGGGGCTGGTGGTCATGTTACTGTGAGTGGGGGGCTGATGGTCATGTTACTGTGAGTGGGGGCTGATGGTCATTTTACTGTGAGTGGGGGGCTGATGGTCATGTTACTGTGAGTGGGGGGCTGATGGTCATGTTACTGTGAGTGGGGGGCTGATGGTCATGTTACTGTGAGTGGGGGGCTGATGGTCATGTTACTGTGAGTAGGGGGCTGATGGTCATTTTACTGTGAGTGGGGGGCTGATGGTCATGTTACTGTGAGTGGGGGGCTGATGGTCATGTTACTGTGAGTGGGGGGCTGATGGTCATTTTACTGTGAGTGGGGGGCTGATGGTCATGTTACTGTGAGTGGGGGGCTGATGGTCATGTTACTGTGAGTGGGGGGCTGATGGTCATGTTACTGTGAGTGGGGGGCTGATGGTCATGTTACTGTGAGTGGGGGGCTGATGGTCATGTTACTGTGAGTGGGGGGCTGATGGTCATGTTACTCTGAGTGGGGGGCTGATGGTCATGTTACTGTGAGTGGGGGGCTGATGGTCATGTTACTGTGAGTGGGGGGCTGATGGTCATTTTACTGTGAGTGGGGGGCTGATGGTCATGTTACTGTGAGTGGGGGGCTGATGGTCATGTTACTGTGAGTGGGGGGCTGATGGTCATGTTACTGTGAGTGGGGGGCTGATGGTCATGTTACTGTGAGTGGGGGGCTGATGGTCATGTTACTGTGAGTGGGGGGCTGATGGTCATGTTACTGTGAGTGGGGGGCTGATGGTCATTTTACTGTGAGTGGGGGGCTGATGGTCATGTTACTGTGAGTGGGGGGCTGATGGTCATGTTACTGTGAGTGGGGGGCTGATGGTCATTTTACTGTGTGTGGGGGGCTGATGGTCATGTTACTGTGAGTGGGGGGCTGATGGTCATGTTACTGTGAGTGGGGGGCTGATGGTCATGTTACTGTGAGTGGGGGGCTGATGGTCATGTTACTGTGAGTGGGGGGCTGATGGTCATGTTACTGTGAGTGGGGGGCTGATGGTCATGTTACTCTGAGTGGGGGGCTGATGGTCATGTTACTGTGAGTGGGGGGCTGATGGTCATGTTACTGTGAGTGGGGGGCTGATGGTCATTTTACTGTGAGTGGGGGGCTGATGGTCATGTTACTGTGAGTGGGGGGCTGATGGTCATGTTACTGTGAGTGGGGGGCTGATGGTTATTTTACTGTGAGTGGGGGGCTGATGGTTATTTTACTGTGAGTGGGGGGCTGATGGTCATGTTACTGTGAGTGGGGGGCTGATGGTCATGTTACTGTGAGTGGGGGGCTGATGGTCATTTTACTGTGAGTGGGGGGCTGATGGTCATGTTACTCTGAGTGGGGGGCTGATGGTCATGTTACTGTGAGTGGGGGGCTGATGGTCATGTTACTGTGAGTGGGGGGCTGATGGTCATGTTACTGTGAGTGGGGGGCTGATGGTCATTTTACTGTGAGTGGGGTCTGATGGTCATGTTACTCTGAGTGGGGGGCTGATGGTCATGTTACTGTGAGTGGGGGGCTGATGGTCATGTTACTGTGAGTGGGGGGCTGATGGTCATGTTACTGTGAGTGGGGGGCTGATGGTCATGTTACTGTGAGTGGGGGGCTGATGGTCATGTTACTGTGAGTGGGGGGCTGATGGTCATGTTACTCTGAGTGGGGGGCTGATGGTCATGTTACTGTGAGTGGGGGGCTGATGGTCATGTTACTGTGAGTGGGGGGCTGATGGTCATTTTACTGTGAGTGGGGGGCTGATGGTCATGTTACTGTGAGTGGGGGGCTGATGGTCATGTTACTGTGAGTGGGGGGCTCATGGTCATTTTACTGTGAGTGGGGGGCTGATGGTCATGTTACTGTGAGTGGGGGGCTGATGGTCATGTTACTGTGAGTGGGGGGCTGATGGTCATGTTACTGTGAGTGGGGGGCTGATGGTCATGTTACTGTGAGTGGGGGGCTGATGGTCATGTTACTGTGAGTGGGGGGCTGATGGTCATGTTACTGTGAGTGGGGGGCTGATGGTCATGTTACTCTGAGTGGGGGGCTGATGGTCATGTTACTGTGAGTGGGGGGCTGATGGTCATGTTACTGTGAGTGGGGGGCTGATGGTCATTTTACTGTGAGTGGGGGGCTGATGGTCATGTTACTGTGAGTGGGGGGCTGATGGTCATGTTACTGTGAGTGGGGGGCTCATGGTCATTTTACTGTGAGTGGGGGGCTGATGGTCATGTTACTGTGAGTGGGGGGCTGATGGTCATGTTACTGTGAGTGGGGGGCTGATGGTCATGTTACTGTGAGTGGGGGGCTGATGGTCATGTTACTGTGAGTGGGGGGCTGATGGTCATGTTACTGTGAGTGGGGGGCTGATGGTCATGTTACTCTGAGTGGGGGGCTGATGGTCATGTTACTGTGAGTGGGGGGCTGATGGTCATGTTACTGTGAGTGGGGGGCTGATGGTCATTTTACTGTGAGTGGGGGGCTGATGGTCATGTTACTGTGAGTGGGGGGCTGATGGTCATGTTACTGTGAGTGGGGGGCTCATGGTCATTTTACTGTGAGTGGGGGGCTGATGGTCATGTTACTGTGAGTGGGGGGCTGATGGTCATGTTACTGTGAGTGGGGGGCTGATGGTCATGTTACTGTGAGTGGGGGGCTGATGGTCATGTTACTGTGAGTGGGGGGCTGATGGTCATGTTACTCTGAGTGGGGGGCTGATGGTCATGTTACTGTGAGTGGGGGGCTGATGGTCATGTTACTGTGAGTGGGGGGCTGATGGTCATTTTACTGTGAGTGGGGGGCTGATGGTCATGTTACTGTGAGTGGGGGGCTGATGGTCATGTTACTGTGAGTGGGGGGCTGATGGTCATGTTACTGTGAGTGGGGGGCTGATGGTCATGTTACTGTGAGTGGGGGGCTGATGGTCATGTTACTGTGAGTGGGGGGCTGATGGTCATGTTACTGTGAGTGGGGGGCTCATGGTCATTTTACTGTGAGTGGGGGGCTGGTGGTCATTTTACTGTGAGTGAGGGGCTGATGGTCATGTTACTGTGAGTGGGGGGCTGATGGTCATTACTGTGAGTGGGGGGCTGATGGTCATGTTACTGTGAGTGGGGGGCTGATGGTCATGTTACTGTGAGTGGGGGGCTGATGGTCATGTTACTGTGAGTGGGGGGCTGATGGTCATGTTACTGTGAGTGGGGGGCTGATGGTCATGTTACTGTGAGTGGGGGGCTGATGGTCATTTTACTGTGAATGGGGGGCTGATGGTCATGTTACTGTGAGTGGGGGGCTGATGGTCATTTTACTGTGAGTGGGTGGCTCATGGTCATTTTACTGTGAGTGGGGGGCTCATGGTCATTTTACTGTGAGTGAGGGGCTCATGGTCATGTTACTGTAAGTGGGGGGCTGATGGTCATGTTACTGTGAGTGGTGGGCTGATGGTCATGTTACTGTGAGTGGGGTGCTCATGGTCATTTTACTGTGAGTGGGGGGCTGATGGTCATGTTACTGTAAGTGGGGGGCTGATGGTAATTTTACTGTGAGTGGGGGGCTCATGGTCATTTTACTGTGAGTGGGGGGCTCATGGTCATTTTACTGTGAGTGGGGGGCTGATGGTCATGTTACTGTGAGTGGGGGGTTGATGGTCATTTTACTGTGAGTGGGGGGTGATGGTCATTATACTGTGAGTGGGGGGCTGATGGTCATGTTACTGTGAGTGGGGGGCTGATGGTCATGTTACTGTGAGTGGGGGGCTGATGGTCATGTTACTGTCAGTGGGGGCTGATGGTCATTACTGTGAGTGGGGGGCTGATGGTCATGTTACTGTGAGTGGGGGGCTGATGGTCATGTTACTGTGAGTGGGGGGCTGATGGTCATTACTGTGAGTGGGGGGCTGATGGTCATTACTGTGAGTGGGGGGCTGATGGTCATGTTACTGTGAGTGGGGGGCTGATGGTCATTACTGTGAGTGGGGGGCTGATGGTCATTACTGTGAGTGGGGGGCTGATGGTCATTACTGTGAGTGGGGGGCTGATGGTCATGTTACTGTGAGTGGGGGGCTGATGGTCATGTTACTGTGAGTGGGGGGCTGATGGTCATTACTGTGAGTGGGGGGCTGATGGTCATTACTGTGAGTGGGGGGCTGATGGTCATTACTGTGAGTGGGGGGCTGATGGTCATGTTACTGTGAGTGGGGGGCTGATGGTCATGTTACTGTGAGTGGGGGCTGATGGTCATTACTGTGAGTGGGGGCTGATGGTCATGTTACTGTGAGTGGGGGGCTGATGGTCATGTTACTGTCAGTGGGGGCTGATGGTCATGTTACTGTGAGTGGGGGGCTGATGGTCATGTTACTGTGAGTGGGGGGCTGATGGTCATGTTACTTTGAGTGGGGGGCTGATGGTCATGTTACTGTCAGTGGGGGCTGATGGTCATGTTACTGTGAGTGGGGGGCTGATGGTCATGTTACTGTCAGTGGGGGCTGATGGTCATGTTACTGTGAGTGGGGGGCTGATGGTCATGTTACTGTGAGTGGGGGGCTGATGTCATGTTACTGTGAGTGGGGGGCTGATGGTCATTACTGTGAGTGGGGGGCTGATGGTCATTACTGTGAGTGGGGGGCTGATGGTCATTACTGTGAGTGGGGGGCTGATGGTCATGTTACTGTGAGTGGGGGGCTGATGGTCATTACTGTGAGTGGGGGGCTCATGGTCATTTTACTGTGAGTGGGGGGCTGATGGTCATGTTACTGTGAGTGGGGGGTTGATGGTAATTTTACTGTGAGTGGGGGGTGATGGTCATTATACTGTGAGTGGGGGGCTGATGGTCATGTTACTGTGAGTGGGGGGCTGATGGTCATGTTACTGTGAGTGGGGGGCTGATGGTCATGTTACTGTGAGTGGGGGGCTGATGGTCATGTTACTGTCAGTGGGGGCTGATGGTCATGTTACTGTGAGTGGGGGGCTGATGGTCATTACTGTGAGTGGGGGGCTGATGGTCATTACTGTGAGTGGGGGGCTGATGGTCATTACTGTGAGTGGGGGGCTGATGGTCATGTTACTGTGAGTGGGGGGCTGATGGTCATGTTACTGTGAGTGGGGGGCTGATGGTCATTACTGTGAGTGGGGGGCTGATGGT
This sequence comes from Rhinoderma darwinii, assembly GCF_050947455.1. NCBI lineage: Eukaryota > Metazoa > Chordata > Amphibia > Anura > Rhinodermatidae > Rhinoderma > Rhinoderma darwinii. The sequence goes on along the minus strand of NC_134691.1, from coordinate 344,089,719 downwards.
CATTACTGTGAGTGGGGGGCTGATGGTCATGTTACTGTGAGTGGGGGGCTGATGGTCATTACTGTGAGTGGGGGGCTGATGGTCATTACTGTGAGTGGGGGGCTGATGGTCATTACTGTGAGTGGGGGGCTGATGGTCATGTTACTGTGAGTGGGGGGCTGATGGTCATGTTACTGTGGGTGGGGGGCTGATGGTCATTACTGTGAGTGGGGGGCTGATGGTCATTACTGTGAGTGGGGGGCTGATGGTCATTACTGTGAGTGGGGGCTGATGGTCATGTTACTGTGAGTGGGGGGCTGATGGTCATGTTACTGTGAGTGGGGGCTGATGGTCATTACTGTGAGTGGGGGCTGATGGTCATGTTACTGTGAGTGGGGGGCTGATGGTCATGTTACTGTGAGTGGGGGGCTGATGGTCATGTTACTGTCAGTGGGGGCTGATGGTCATGTTACTGTGAGTGGGGGGCTGATGGTCATGTTACTGTGAGTGGGGGGCTGATGGTCATGTTACTGTGAGTGGGGGGCTGATGGTCATGTTACTGTCAGTGGGGGCTGATGGTCATGTTACTGTGAGTGGGGGGCTGATGGTCATGTTACTGTCAGTGGGGGCTGATGGTCATGTTACTGTGAGTGGGGGGCTGATGGTCATGTTACTGTGAGTGGGGGGCTGATGGTCATGTTACTGTGAGTGGGGGGCTGATGGTCATTACTGTGAGTGGGGGGCTGATGGTCATTACTGTGAGTGGGGGGCTGATGGTCATTACTGTGAGTGGGGGGCTGATGGTCATGTTACTGTGAGTGGGGGGCTGATGGTCATGTTACTGTGAGTGGGGGGCTGATGGTCATTACTGTGAGTGGGGGGCTGATGGTCATGTTACTGTGAGTGGGGGGCTGATGGTCATTACTGTGAGTGGGGGGCTGATGGTCATTACTGTGAGTGGGGGGCTGATGGTCATTACTGTGAGTGGGGGGCTGATGGTCATGTTACTGTGAGTGGGGGGCTGATGGTCATGTTACTGTGAGTGGGGGGCTGATGGTCATTACTGTGAGTGGGGGGCTGATGGTCATTACTGTGAGTGGGGGGCTGATGGTCATTACTGTGAGTGGGGGGCTGATGGTCATGTTACTGTGAGTGGGGGGCTGATGGTCATGTTACTGTGAGTGGGGGCTGATGGTCATTACTGTGAGTGGGGGCTGATGGTCATGTTACTGTGAGTGGGGGGCTGATGGTCATGTTACTGTCAGTGGGGGCTGATGGTCATGTTACTGTGAGTGGGGGGCTGATGGTCATGTTACTGTGAGTGGGGGGCTGATGGTCATGTTACTGTGAGTGGGGGGCTGATGGTCATGTTACTGTCAGCGGGGGCTGATGGTCATGTTACTGTGAGTGGGGGGCTGATGGTCATGTTACTGTGAGTGGGGGGCTGATGGTCATGTTACTGTGAGTGGGGGGCTGACGGTCATTACTGTGAGTGGGGGGCTGATGGTCATGTTACTGTCAGTGGGGGCTGATGGTCATGTTACTGTGAGTGGGGGGCTGATGGTCATGTTACTGTGAGTGGGGGCTGATGGTCATTACTGTGAGTGGGGGGCTGATGGTCATGTTACTGTGAGTGGGGGCTGATGGTCATTACTGTGAGTGGGGGGCTCATGGTCATGTTACTGTGAGTGGGGGGCTGGTGGTCATGTTACTGTGAGTGGGGGGCTGGTGGTCATGTTACTGTGAGTGGGGGGCTGATGGTCATGTTACTGTGAGTGGGGGCTGATGGTCATTTTACTGTGAGTGGGGGGCTGATGGTCATGTTACTGTGAGTGGGGGGCTGATGGTCATGTTACTGTGAGTGGGGGGCTGATGGTCATGTTACTGTGAGTGGGGGGCTGATGGTCATGTTACTGTGAGTGGGGGGCTGATGGTAATTTTACTGTGAGTGGGGGGCTGATGGTCATGTTACTGTGAGTGGGGGGCTGATGGTCATGTTACTGTGAGTGGGGGGCTGATGGTCATTTTACTGTGAGTGGGGGGCTGATGGTCATGTTACTGTGAGTGGGGGGCTGATGGTCATGTTACTGTGAGTGGGGGGCTGATGGTCATGTTACTGTGAGTGGGGGGCTGATGGTCATGTTACTGTGAGTGGGGGGCTGATGGTCATGTTACTGTGAGTGGGGGGCTGATGGTCATGTTACTGTGAGTGGGGGGCTGATGGTCATGTTACTGTGAGTGGGGGGCTGATGGTCATTTTACTGTGAGTGGGGGGCTGATGGTCATGTTACTGTGAGTGGGGGGCTGATGGTCATGTTACTGTGAGTGGGGGGCTGATGGTCATTTTACTGTGAGTGGGGGGCTGATGGTCATGTTACTGTGAGTGGGGGGCTGATGGTCATGTTACTGTGAGTGGGGGGCTGATGGTCATGTTACTGTGAGTGGGGGGCTGATGGTCATGTTACTGTGAGTGGGGGGCTGATGGTCATGTTACTGTGAGTGGGGGGCTGATGGTCATGTTACTCTGAGTGGGGGGCTGATGGTCATGTTACTGTGAGTGGGGGGCTGATGGTCATGTTACTGTGAGTGGGGGGCTGATGGTCATTTTACTGTGAGTGGGGGGCTGATGGTCATGTTACTGTGAGTGGGGGGCTGATGGTCATGTTACTGTGAGTGGGGGGCTGATGGTTATTTTACTGTGAGTGGGGGACTGATGGTTATTTTACTGTGAGTGGGGGGCTGATGGTCATGTTACTGTGAGTGGGGGGCTGATGGTCATGTTACTGTGAGTGGGGGGCTGATGGTCATTTTACTGTGAGTGGGGGGCTGATGGTCATGTTACTCTGAGTGGGGGGCTGATGGTCATGTTACTGTGAGTGGGGGGCTGATGGTCATGTTACTGTGAGTGGGGGGCTGATGGTCATGTTACTGTGAGTGGGGGGCTGATGGTCATTTTACTGTGAGTGGGGGGCTGATGGTCATGTTACTCTGAGTGGGGGGCTGATGGTCATGTTACTGTGAGTGGGGGGCTGATGGTCATGTTACTGTGAGTGGGGGGCTGATGGTCATGTTACTGTGAGTGGGGGGCTGATGGTCATGTTACTCTGAGTGGGGGGCTGATGGTCATGTTACTGTGAGTGGGGGGCTGATGGTCATGTTACTGTGAGTGGGGGGCTGATGGTCATTTTACTGTGAGTGGGGGGCTGATGGTCATGTTACTGTGAGTGGGGGGCTGATGGTCATGTTACTGTGAGTGGGGGGCTCATGGTCATTTTACTGTGAGTGGGGGGCTGATGGTCATGTTACTGTGAGTGGGGGGCTGATGGTCATGTTACTGTGAGTGGGGGGCTGATGGTCATGTTACTGTGAGTGGGGGGCTGATGGTCATGTTACTGTGAGTGGGGGGCTGATGGTCATGTTACTGTGAGTGGGGGGCTGATGGTCATGTTACTGTGAGTGGGGGGCTGATGGTCATGTTACTCTGAGTGGGGGGCTGATGGTCATGTTACTGTGAGTGGGGGGCTGATGGTCATGTTACTGTGAGTGGGGGGCTGATGGTCATTTTACTGTGAGTGGGGGGCTGATGGTCATGTTACTGTGAGTGGGGGGCTGATGGTCATGTTACTGTGAGTGGGGGGCTCATGGTCATTTTACTGTGAGTGGGGGGCTGATGGTCATGTTACTGTGAGTGGGGGGCTGATGGTCATGTTACTGTGAGTGGGGGGCTGATGGTCATGTTACTGTGAGTGGGGGGCTGATGGTCATGTTACTGTGAGTGGGGGGCTGATGGTCATGTTACTGTGAGTGGGGGGCTGATGGTCATGTTACTCTGAGTGGGGGGCTGATGGTCATGTTACTGTGAGTGGGGGGCTGATGGTCATGTTACTGTGAGTGGGGGGCTGATGGTCATTTTACTGTGAGTGGGGGGCTGATGGTCATGTTACTGTGAGTGGGGGGCTGATGGTCATGTTACTGTGAGTGGGGGGCTCATGGTCATTTTACTGTGAGTGGGGGGCTGATGGTCATGTTACTGTGAGTGGGGGGCTGATGGTCATGTTACTGTGAGTGGGGGGCTGATGGTCATGTTACTGTGAGTGGGGGGCTGATGGTCATGTTACTGTGAGTGGGGGGCTGATGGTCATGTTACTCTGAGTGGGGGGCTGATGGTCATGTTACTGTGAGTGGGGGGCTGATGGTCATGTTACTGTGAGTGGGGGGCTGATGGTCATTTTACTGTGAGTGGGGGGCTGATGGTCATGTTACTGTGAGTGGGGGGCTGATGGTCATGTTACTGTGAGTGGGGGGCTGATGGTCATGTTACTGTGAGTGGGGGGCTGATGGTCATGTTATTGTGAGTGGGGGGCTGATGGTCATGTTACTGTGAGTGGGGGGCTGATGGTCATGTTACTGTGAGTGGGGGGCTGATGGTCATTTTACTGTGAGTGGGGGGCTGATGGTCATGTTACTGTGAGTGGGGGGCTGATGGTCATGTTACTGTGAGTGGGGGGCTGATGGTCATTTTACTGTGAGTGGGGGGCTGATGGTCATGTTACTGTGAGTGGGGGGCTGATGGTCATGTTACTGTGAGTGGGGGGCTGATGGTCATGTTACTGTGAGTGGGGGGCTGATGGTCATGTTACTGTGAGTGGGGGGCTGATGGTCATGTTACTGTGAGTGGGGGGCTGATGGTCATGTTACTGTGAGTGGGGGCTGATGGTCATGTTACTGTGAGTGGGGGGCTGATGGTCATTTTACTGTGAGTGGGGGGCTGATGGTCATGTTACTGTGAGTGGGGGGCTGATGGTCATGTTACTGTGAGTGGGGGGCTGATGGTTATTTTACTGTGAGTGGGGGGCTGATGGTTATTTTACTGTGAGTGGGGGGCTGATGGTCATGTTACTGTGAGTGGGGGGCTGATGGTCATGTTACTGTGAGTGGGGGGCTGATGGTCATTTTACTGTGAGTGGGGGGCTGATGGTCATGTTACTCTGAGTGGGGGGCTGATGGTCATGTTACTGTGAGTGGGGGGCTGATGGTCATGTTACTGTGAGTGGGGGGCTGATGGTCATGTTACTGTGAGTGGGGGGCTGATGGTCATTTTACTGTGAGTGGGGGGCTGATGGTCATGTTACTCTGAGTGGGGGGCTGATGGTCATGTTACTGTGAGTGGGGGGCTGATGGTCATGTTACTGTGAGTGGGGGGCTGATGGTCATGTTACTGTGAGTGGGGGGCTGATGGTCATGTTACTGTGAGTGGGGGGCTGATGGTCATGTTACTCTGAGTGGGGGGCTGATGGTCATGTTACTGTGAGTGGGGGGCTGATGGTCATGTTACTGTGAGTGGGGGGCTGATGGTCATTACTGTGAGTGGGGGGCTGATGGTCATGTTACTGTGAGTGGGGGGCTGATGGTCATGTTACTGTGAGTGGGGGGCTGATGGTCATTTTACTGTGAGTGGGGGGCTGATGGTCATGTTACTGTGAGTGGGGGGCTGATGGTCATGTTACTGTGAGTGGGGGGCTCATGGTCATTTTACTGTGAGCGGGGGGCTGATGGTCATGTTACTGTGAGTGGGGGGCTGATGGTCATGTTACTGTGAGTGGGGGGCTGATGGTCATGTTACTGTGAGTGGGGGGCTGATGGTCATGTTACTGTGAGTGGGGGGCTGATGGTCATGTTACTGTGAGTGGGGGGCTGATGGTCATGTTACTGTGAGTGGGGGGCTGATGGTCATGTTACTGTGAGTGGGGGGCTGATGGTCATGTTACTGTGAGTGGGGGGCTGATGGTCATGTTACTGTGAGTGGGGGGCTGATGGTCATGTTACTCTGAGTGGGGGGCTGATGGTCATGTTACTGTGAGTGGGGGGCTGATGGTCATGTTACTGTGAGTGGGGGGCTGATGGTCATTTTACTGTGAGTGGGGGGCTGATGGTCATGTTACTGTGAGTGGGGGGCTGATGGTCATGTTACTGTGAGTGGGGGGCTCATGGTCATTTTACTGTGAGTGGGGGGCTGATGGTCATGTTACTGTGAGTGGGGGGCTGATGGTCATGTTACTGTGAGTGGGGGGCTGATGGTCATGTTACTGTGAGTGGGGGGCTGATGGTCATGTTACTGTGAGTGGGGGGCTGATGGTCATTTTACTGTGAGTGGGGGGCTGATGGTCATGTTACTGTGAGTGGGGGGCTGATGGTCATGTTACTGTGAGTGGGGGGCTGATGGTCATGTTACTGTGAGTGGGGGGCTGATGGTCATGTTACTGTGAGTGGGGGGCTGATGGTCATGTTACTGTGAGTGGGGGGCTGATGGTCATGTTACTGTGAGTGGGGGGCTGATGGTCATGTTACTGTGAGTGGGGGGCTGATGGTCATGTTACTGTGAGTGGGGGGCTGATGGTCATGTTACTGTGAGTGGGGGGCTGATGGTCATGTTACTGTGAGTGGGGGGCTGATGGTCATGTTACTGTGAGTGGGGGGCTGATGGTCTTCAAGTGATTTCCACCTCTGACCTCAAATTGAAATGACTAGGAGGCAGTAAATTCCTGTGGCGCTCGTTTGGTGCTTTTTTTCCTGCGTCTTTTGCATTCGCTTCAACGGCTTAAAAAAAAAAAAAAAGGTCACACGCGCTGTCAGTTCCTGAAGGAATTTTGAGGCAGATTTTTTTTGCCTTACAAATAACGTTATGTGAACAGACCCTAGGAGTGCAGTGCTTGTTTCTAGATGTTTTCTGGCTTTCTCTAAACAATTTTTGGTAGGGGGGCCTGAGGAAAAAAAATTTTTCCATTGCTGCCTCGAGTCCAAAAATGTTGGGAAACTCTGTACTAGGCTACAGGATCCCGTCGTGGAGCAGCTCAGTTCATCGTGGGAACGGGGCCTAGGTGAGTGCAATTGTTTTTTTGGGGGGGGGGCACTGTCTACAAGGGGGAGATGGGGGGCTGTATGGCACGATCTACAACGGGGCACTGTATGGCACTGTCTACATGAGGGAGGTGGGGGGACTGTATGGCACTGTCTACAACAGGGAAATGGGGGGCTGTATGGCACTGTCTACATGAGGGAGGTGGGGGCTGTATGGCACTGTCTACAAGGTGGAGGTGGGGGCTGTATGGCACTGTCTACAAGGGGGAGGTGGGGGCTGCCTGACACTGTCTACATGAGGGAGGTGGGGGCTGTATGGCACTGTCTACAAGGTGGAGGTGGGGGCTGTATGGCACTGTCTACAAGGGGGAGGTGGGGGCTGCCTGACACTGTCTACATGAGGGAGGTGGGGGCTGTATGGCACTGTCTACAAGGGGGAGGTGGGGCTGTATGGCACTGTCTACAAGGGGGAGGTGGAGACTGTATGGCACTGTCAGTGGCGGATTAAGAAGACCATGGGCCCTGGGCTGTTACCCAAACTTGGGCCCCCCTTCTCCACCACCACCCTGCCGCGCCGTAACTATTGCTAACACTACCTAAACACTAGTACACAAAGTAGGCACATTATGCACAAAGTACACACAGTACACAAAGTACCACATTATGCACAAAGTATGCAAAGTAGGCACATTATGCACAAAGTACCACATTATGCACAAAGTACGCACATTATGCACAAAGTACACAAAGTAGGCACATTATGCACAAAGTACGCACATTATGCACAAAGTACACACATTATGCACAAAGTACGCACATTATGCACAAAGTAGGCACATTATGCACAAAGTAGGCACATTATGCACAAAGTACGCACAGTACACAAAGTACCACATTATGCACAAAGTACGCACATTATGCACAAAGTACGCACATTATGCACAAAGTACACAAAGTAGGCACATTATGCACAAAGTACGCACAGTACACAAAGTACCACATTATGCACAAAGTACGCACATTATGCACAAAGTACGCACATTATGCACAAAGTACACAAAGTAGGCACATTATGCACAAAGTACGCACAGTACACAAAGTACCACATTATGCACAAAGTACGCACATTATGCACAAAGTAGGCACATTATGCACAAAGTACGGAAAGTAGGCACATTATGCACAAAGTAGGCACATTATGCACAAAGTACGCACATTATGCACAAAGTACGCAAAGTAGGCACATTATGCACAAAGTACGCACAGTACACAAAGTACCACATTATGCACAAAGTACGCACATTATGCACAAAGTAGGCACATTATGCACAAAGTACGGAAAGTAGGCACATTATGCACAAAGTAGGCACATTATGCACAAAGTACGCACATTATGCACAAAGTACCACATTATGCACAAAGTACACAAAGTAGGCACATTATGCACAAAGTACGCACATTATGCACAAAGTACACAAAGTAGGCACATTATGCACAAAGTACGCACATTATGCACAAAGTAGGCACATTATGCACAAAGTACACAAAGTAGGCACATTATGCACAAAGTACGCACAGTACACAAAGTACCACATTATGCACAAAGTACGCACAGTACACAAAGTACCACATTATGCACAAAGTAGGCACATTATGCACAAAGTACACAAAGTAGGCACATTATGCACAAAGTACGCACAGTACACAAAGTACCACATTATGCACAAAGTACGCACATTATGCACAAAGTAGGCACATTATGCACAAAGTACGCACAGTACACAAAGTACCACATTATGCACAAAGTACGCACATTATGCACAAAGTAGGCACATTATGCACAAAGTACCACATTATGCACAAAGTACACAAAGTACCACATTATGCACAAAGTACGCACATTATGCACAAAGTAGGCACATTATGCACAAAGTACGCAAAGTAGGCACATTATGCACAAAGTAGGCACATTATGCACAAAGTACCACATTATGCACAAAGTACACAAAGTAGGCACATTATGCACAAAGTACGCACATTATGCACAAAGTACACAAAGTAGGCACATTATGCACAAAGTACGCACATTATGCACAAAGTAGGCACATTATGCACAAAGTACACAAAGTAGGCACATTATGCACAAAGTACGCACAGTACACAAAGTACCACATTATGCACAAAGTACGCACAGTACACAAAGTACCACATTATGCACAAAGTACGCACATTATGCACAAAGTACGCACATTATGCACAAAGTACACAAAGTAGGCACATTATGCACAAAGTACGCACAGTACACAAAGTACCACATTATGCACAAAGTACGCACATTATGCACAAAGTAGGCACATTATGCACAAAGTACACAAAGTACCACATTATGCACAAAGTAGGCACATTATGCACAAAGTACCACATTATGCACAAAGTACACAAAGTAGGCACATTATGCACAAAGTACGCACATTATGCACAAAGTACACAAAGTAGGCACATTATGCACAAAGTACGCACAGTACACAAAGTACCACATTATGCACAAAGTACACCTTGTAAACACATGAATATGGACATTAAACACACATGCACTTACCTTTTATGTCTTCACTGCAGCTCTTCTCCTGCTCACAGCACAGAGCCCGCCGACAGTCTCCCCTCCCCCATGTCCCGACAGCTAGCAGCAGAGGAGAGATGTTTAGAGCAGGGAAGGGGGGCTGGAGGGGGAGCTTCTAAAGCAGCACAGACCACGGCTGCTAAGTAGAAGCAAAGCTCCCCTCGCCTGACAGGTGCGGTCCTGGCACCGGGGCTCCCTCCGGTGCTAGCGACGCCACTGGGCATGAGGGGGTTCGGGCGGTCATAGGCCCCCTGGCAGCCTTGGGCCCCCTGGCAGCCTTGGGCCCCGGGCGACCGCCCGAAACGCCCTAATGATAATCCGCCACTGGGCACTGTCTACATGAGGGAGGTGGGGGGGTTGTATGACACTGTCTACAAGTGGGAGGTGGGGGATACGGCACTATCTAAAGGAAGGCTGTATGGCACAATCTACAGGGGGGCACTATCTACAGGGGGGCTGTGTATGGCAGCCAGGGGAGGGGGGCATTATACTGTGTGGAGGCCACTAAGCGGACATTATACTGTGTAGGGGCACTACAGGGGGCATAATACCGTGTGGGCATAATTAGAGGACAAAATACTGTGTCCTTGGAGGGGTTATAATATATTATTATTATACTGTGGGGGGCAGTATACTTTTTTTATGGGGCATTTTTTATATGATGGGGTGGGGCACCGAAAGATAATTTCGCACGGGGCGCCATCTATCCTAAGGCCGGCCCTGTCACTACCCACCACAGCGTTGAAGGCTATGTAAACCTTTGAATGTGGTTGTTGTTGTTTTACCAGTCTGTTTGGTGCTACTTTGTAAATACTTTTTATTTAAAATTATGTTTACTTTATGAGATACAGCTGCTTTATATCCTGTATACAGAGCAGCTGTATCATGCACTGAAACCTTTATCTGTTGGGTCAGTGGAACTGACGGGTTCAGTGTCAGCGGGTCCTGCGTGTCCCTGTTTATAATTTAGATTTGATCGCTCACAGCCGCACTGATCGCTCACAGCCGCACTGATCGCTCACAGCTGCACTGATCGGTCACATTCACAGTGATCGCTCACAGCCGCACTGATCGCTCACAGCCGCACTGATCGCTCACAGCCGCACTGATCGCTCACAGCCTCACTGATCGCTCACAGCCACACTGATCGCTCACAGTCACACTGATCGCTCACATACACACTGATCGCTCACAGCCACACTGATCGCTCACAGCCACACTGATCGCTCACATTCACACTGATCGCTCACATTCACACTGATCGCTCACATTCACACGGATCGCTCACAGCCACAGTGATCGCTCACAGCCACACTGATCGCTCACATTCCAACTGATCGCTCACAGCCACACTGATTGGTCACATTCACACTGATCGCTCACAGCCACAATGATCGCTCACAGTCACACTGATCGCACACATTCACACTGATCGCTCACAGCCACACTGATCGCTCAAACCCACACTGATCGCTCGCAGTCACACTGATCGCTCGCAGTCACACTGATCGCTCGCAGCCACACTGATCGCTCACAGTCACACTGATCGCTCACAACCACACTGATCGCTCACAGTCACACTGATCGCACACATTCACACTGATCGCTCACAGCCACACTGATCGCTCACAGCCACACTGATCGCTCACAGCCACACTGATCGCTCACAGCCACACTGGTCGCTCACAGTCACACTGATCGCTCACAGTCACACTGATCGCTCACAGCCACACTGATCGCTCACAGCCACACTGATCGCTCACAGCCACACTGATCGCTCACATTCACACTGATCGCTCACAGCCACACTGATCGCTCACATCCACACTGATCGCTCACAGCCACACTGATCGCTCACAGTCACACTGATCGCTCACAGCCACACTGATCGCTCACAGTCACACTGATCGCTCACATTCATACAGATCGCTCACAGCCACACTGATCGGTCACAGTCACACTGATCGCTCACAGTCACACTGATCGCTCACAGTCACACTGATCGCTCACAGCCACACTGATCGCTCACATTCACACTGATCGCTCACATTCACACTGATCGCTCACATTCACACGGATCGCTCACAGCCACAGTGATCGCTCACAGCCACACTGATCGCTCACATTCACACTGATCGCTCACAGCCACACTGATCGGTCACATTCACACTGATCGCTCACAGCCACAATGATCGCTCACAGTCACACTGATCGCACACATTCACACTGATCGCTCACAGCCACACTGATCGCTCAAACCCACACTGATCGCTCGCAGTCACACTGATCGCTCGCAGTCACACTGATCGCTCGCAGCCACACTGATCGCTCACAGTCACACTGATCGCTCACAACCACACTGATCGCTCACAGCCACACTGATCGCTCACAGTCACACTGATCGAACACATTCACACTGATCGCTCACAGCCACACTGATCGCTCAAACCCACACTGATCGCTCACAGCCACACTGATCGCTCACAGTCACACTGATCGCTCACATTCACACTGATTGCTCACAGCCACACTGATCGCTCACAGCCACACTGATCGCTCGCAGTCACACTGATCGCTCGCAGCCACACTGATCGCTCACAGTCACACTGATCGCTCACAACCACACTGATCGCTCACAGCCACACTGATCGCTCACAGTCACACTGATCGCACACATTCACACTGATCGCTCACAGCCACACTGATCGCTCAAACCCACACTGATCGCTCACAGCCACACTGATCGCTCACAGTCACACTGATCGCTCACATTCACACTGATCGCTCACAGCCACACTGATCGCTCACAGCCACACTGATCGCTCACAGCCACACTGATCGCTCACAGCCACACTGATCGCTCACAGTCACACTGATCGCTCACAGTCACACTGATCGCTCACAGCCACACTGATCGCTCACAGCCACACTGATCGCTCACAGCCACACTGATCGCTCACATTCACACTGATCGCTCACAGCCACACTGATCGCTCACAGTCACACTGATCGCTCACAGCCACACTGATCGCTCACAGTCACACTGATCGCTCACAGCCACACTGATCGCTCACTGTCACACTGATCGCTCACATTCATACAGATCGCTCACAGCCACACTGATCGGTCACAGTCACACTGATCGCTCACAGTCACACTGATCGCTCACAGTCACACTGATCGCTCACAGCTAGACATGTGGAGACGACGGCTGTGACAGAAATCATCATTAAGGGGCCGGAAGAATTCCCTATAATTTTAAAGACAGAGGCATCTCCAGGTCTACGAGGCGCACCGATATTTATATAGAGGAGTCTCACGTGTGCGTCCATGAGGAGAAGTCTCAGCATGTGGAGCAGCACCGTGTATATATATGCAGATTATTACACCACTGACCCCCTTTAGAGATCTGCAGAACATTGCTCCTCCACCTCCTGACAGATACATAGTGATATATCCTGCAGATTATTACATCACTGACCTCTCTAGTGATCTGCAGAACATCGCTCCTCTACCGCCTGACAGATACATAGTGATATATCCTGCAGATTATTACACCACTGATCTCTCTAGAGATCTGCAGAACATTGCTCCTCTACCTCCTGACAGATACATAGTGATATATTCTGCAGATTATTACACCACTGACCCCCTTTAGAGATCTGCAGACCATTGCTCCTCTACCTCCTAGACCACCATTTACTTGATGCTGTCTTGGATCGCCTGGTTTAGAGGTACCCGTGCCAAACTGTCCTGCTCCTCAGCTACAATGGTTTACAGGGAATATTTCTTGAAATTAGGGAAATATTGCTACACTATCCTGAGTGACATCTCCACATCAAGATAACAATTTATTGACACATTTTTATATATATAGCACCGGAAACGTCTGTATCCCTGAGAGCACCATGGAGAACGGCGAGGAACATCACATGACGAGCAACAAGACTCAGGGAGACCCCAAGACAGGAAAACCACAGGTAAGATCACAGGATGCCCCCTGAGATACATAGTGATATATTCTGCAGATTATTACACCACTGACCTCTCTACAGATCTGCAGAACATTGCTCCTCTACCTCCTGACAGATACATAGTGATATATCCTGCAGATTATTACACCACTGACCTCTCTACAGATCTGCAGAACATTGCTCCTCTACCTCCTGACAGATACATAGTGATATATCCTGCAGATTATTACACCACTGACCTCTCTACAGATCTGCAGAACATTGCTCCTCTACCTCCTGACAGATACATAGTGATATATCCTGCAGATTATTACACCACTGACCTCTCTACAGATCTGCAGAACATTGCTCCTCTACCTCCTGACAGATACATAGTGATATATCCTGCAGATTATTACACCACTGACCTCTCTAGAGATCTGCAGAACATTGCTCCTCTACCTCCTGACAGATACATAGTGATATATCCTGCAGATTATTACACCACTGACCTCTCTACAGATCTGCAGAACATTGCTCCTCCACCTCCTGACAGATACATAGTGATATATCCTGCAGATTATTACACCTCTGACCTCTCTACAGATCTGCAGAACATTGCTCCTCTACCTCCTGACAGATACATAGTGATATATCCTGCAGATTATTACACCACTGACCTCTCTACAGATCTGCAGAACATCGCTCCTCTACCTCCTGACAGATACATAGTGATATATCCTGCAGATTATTACACCACTGACCTCTCTACAGATCTGCAGAACATTGCTTCTCTACCTCCTGACAGATACATAGTGATATATCCTGCAGATTATTACACCACTGACCTCTCTACAGATCTGCAGAACATTGCTCCTCTACCTCCTGACAGATACATAGTGATATATCCTGCAGATTATTACACCACTGACCTCTCTACAGATCTGCAGAACATTGCTCCTCTACCTCCTGACAGATACATAGTGATATATCCTGCAGATTATTACACCACTGACCTCTCTACAGATCTGCAGAACATCGCTCCTCTACCTCCTGACAGACACATAGTGATATATCCTGCAGATTATTACACCACTGATCTCTCTACAGATCTGCAGAACATCGCTCCTCTACCTCCTGACAGATACATAGTGATATATCCTGCAGATTATTACACCACTGACCTCTCTAGAGATCTGCAGAACATTGCTGCTCTACCTCCTGACAGATACATAGTGATATATCCTGCAGATTATTACACCACTGACCTCTCTAGAGATCTGCAGAACATTGCTCCTCTACCTCCTGACAGATACATAGTGATATATTCTGCAGATTATTACACCACTGACCTCTCTAGAGATCTGCAGAACATTGCTCCTCTACCTCCTGACAGATACATAGTGATATATCCTGCAGATTATTACACCACTGACCTCTCTACAGATCTGCAGAACATTGCTCCTCTACCTCCTGACATATACATAGTGATATATACTGAAGATTATTACACCACTGACCTCTCTACAGATCTGCAGAACATCGCTCCTCCACCTCCTGACAGATACATAGTGATATATCCTGCAGATTATTACACCACTGACCTCTCTACAGATCTGCAGAACATTGCTCCTCTACCTCCTGACATATACATAGTGATATATACTGAAGATTATTACACCACTGACCTCTCTACAGATCTGCAGAACATCGCTCCTCTACCTCCTGACAGATACAGTGATATATCCTGCAGATTATTACACCACTGACCTCTCTACAGATCTGCAGAACATCGCTCCTCCACCTCCTGACAGATACATAGTGATATATCCTGCAGATTATTACACCACTGACCCCCTTTAGAGATCTGCAGACCATCGCTCCTCTACCTCCTGACAGATACATAGTGATATATCCTGCAGATTATTACACCACTGACCTCTCTACAGATCTGCAGAACATTGCTCCTCCACCTCCTGACAGATACATAGTGATATATCCTGCAGATTATTACACCACTGACCTCTCTAGAGATCTGCAGACCATTGCTCCTCTATTTTCTAGACCACCATTTACTTGATGCTGTCTTGGATCGCCTGGTTTAGAGGTACCCGTGCCAAACTGTCCTGCTCCTCAGCTACAATGGTTTACAGGGAATTAGGCAAATATTGCTATACTATCCTGAGTGACATCTCCACATCAATATAACAATTTATTGACACATTTTTATGGCAAAATTTTAAACCTAAAGCAAACAAGAAACTGCATAAAATCATAAATTTTATTCGTCCTCCTTCTTAATTACAGGTGAGGATTTCTGGAGATGGGGCCGAGGAGAGGAGCAATCGAGGCAAGTGAGAAAAGATGGCCGACCATTGCCCCAGAGCAGTAATTCCTCACGGACATGTTCCCCGAGATGTTCTGCTGCTACTTTGAGATCTCCCATCTCTTCTTACTACTTAATGAGTCAGGACAGGATTGATGGTGAATTTATGGCAGGATTGGGGTTCACCAATGTGGTCTGGACGACCCCTCAGGTCCCGCTCAATTCTCATTACCTGTTAAGGAGGGAACGTTGAACATATGCAAATGTCAACCTGTCCGGGCGTGAATTTCCCGTAAACTGGGCGGCAGTCATTATCATTTCCCTTCATCAAAACTACTTGCTGACTAGTCATCAACCACCAGAGGAATTTCCTTCAGAAGACGTTGAAGCTCAGATCTCTGGTTCTAATCCTCATTGTCGCTACTTTACATCTTGGTTTTTGTATTTTGTGATTTTTGTTTATATTTAGATTTTTACTTACTTTTAATGGCACCTCGTCTGACCTTGGGGCCTTCCAAAGCGAAGCCACCACTTCTTTCTTGCAGCTGCTCTAAGATTTAAGGATGAATGTAATGTGACTGATTGAGGGCTAAGACCAACACGAGGTCCTGTTTTGTTAAAGAGCACAACTATTTAGTTTAGACCCCCCCCCCCTAGAGTCATCATCATAATCTTGCTAGGGAAAGAGACTGTACTTTAATATTAGGCCCCATCCCCCTACTGAGTACCACCTCCCCACAATTAAAGTCATATAAAATCTCTTACCTGGCAATGAAAAGGAACAACCCAGTCATGGAACTCTCACAAACCCACAGTTGGGTTAATGTCTCATCACACCATAATATCACCACATTCATTGGGTTTAGGGTTATGGATAATCCAAATTCAGCATGGGCTGGCCAGGATATGAGAATAACAGCTAATAAAGCATGACAAAATGATGAGAAAAGCAAAAATCCAGGACAGGAGAAGCATCCAGAACAACAGTCAGAAGGGTTAGTCCAGGCCAGGTGAAGGCATCTAGGATAATAGCCAGAATATCTAGACCAGGCCAGGAGAAAATATCTAAAACAACAGTCAGAAGGTCTAAACCTAGCCAGGGGAATATATCTAAAACAGCAGTCAGAGGGTCTAGTCCAGGCCAGGAGAAGGCATCTAAAACAATAGTCACAAGGTCCAATCTAGATTTTTACTACATGTATATTATTTGTTTTTTGCGGCACATCATTGTATTCTCAGTCTCGTTGCTCATTTGTGTAGAATGTAATGAATCTTAACCTTGTCTATGTTGTGTTCGTAGACTGGTCAATAAAAAACTGGATATTTATAATCAGGTGTTGAGTGGCTTCATATGCATTGAAGAATTTGATCAAAGAATTTTGTACACAGAAAACCATGGAGAATGAGGAGAATATACAATTCATGGGGAGAACATACAATTCATGAGGAGAACATACAATTCATGAGAACATACAGTCCATGAGAAGAACATACAATCCATGAGGAGAACATACAGTCCATGAGGAGAACATACAATCCATGAGGAGAACATACAATCCATGAGGAGAACATACAATCCATGAGGAGAACATACAATCCATGAGGAGAATATACAATTCATGGGGAGAACATACAATTCATGGGGAGAACATACAATCCATGAGGAGAACATACAATTCATGAGGAGAACATACAATCCATGAGGAGAACATACAATTCATGGGGAGAACATACAATTCATGAGGAGAACATATAATTCATGAGGAGAACATACAATTCATAAGGAGAACATACAATCCATGAGGAGAACATACAGTTCATGAGGAGAACATACAATCCATGACGAGAACATACAGTCCATGAGGAGAACATACAGTCCATGAGGAGAACATACAATCCATGAGGAGAACATACAATTCATGAGGAGAACATACAGTCCATGAGAAGAACATACAATTCATAAGGAGAACATACAATCCATGAGGAGAACATACAGTTCATGAGGAGAACATACAATCCATGAGGAGAACATACAGTCCATGAGGAGAACATACAGTCCATGAGGAGAACATACAATTCATGAGGAGAACATACAATTCATGAGGAGAACATACAATCCATGAGGAGAACATACCATCCATGAGAACATACAGTCCATGAGGAGAACATACAATCCATGAGAACATACAGTCCATCAGGAGAACATACAGTCCATGAGGAGAACATACAATCTATGAGGAGAACATACAGTTCATGAGGAGAACATACAATTTATGAGGAGAACATACAATCCATGAGAACATACAGTCCATGAGGAGAACATACAATCCATTAGGAGAACATACAGTTTATGAGGAGAACATACAATCCATGAGGAGGACATATAATCCATGAGGTGAACATACAATCCATGAGGAGAACATACAATCCATGAGGAGAACATACAATCCATTAGGAGAGAATACAATCCATGAGAACATACAGTCCATGAGGAGAACATACAATCCATGAGGAGAACATACAGTTCATGCGGAGAACATACAATCCATGAGGAGAACATACAATCCATGAGAACATACAGTCCATGAGGAGAACATACAATCCATGAGGAGAACATACAGTTCATGAGGAGAACATACAGTTCATGAGGAGAACATACAATCCATGAGGAGAACATACAATCCATGAGGAGAACATACAATCCATGAGGAGAACATACAATTCATGGGGAGAACATACAATTCATGAGGAGAACATACAATTCATGAGAACATACAGTCCATGAGAAGAACATACAATTCATAAGGAGAACATACAATCCATGAGGAGAACATACAGTTCATGAGGAGAACATACAATCCATGAGGAGAACATACAATCCATTAGGAGAAAATACAATCCATGAGAACATATAGTCCATGAGGAGAACATACAATCCATGAGGAGAACATACAGTTCATGAGGAGAACATACAATCCATGAGGAGAACATACAATCCATTAGGAGAAAATACAATCCATGAGAACATACAGTCCATGAGGAGAACATACAATCCATGAGGAGAACATACAATCCATGAGGAGAACATACAATCCATGAGGAGAACATACAATCCATGAGGAGAACATACAATCCATTAGGAGAAAATACAATCCATGAGAACATACAGTCCATGAGGAGAACATACAGTCCATGAGGAGAACATACAGTTCATGAGGAGAACATACAATCCATGAGGAGAACATACAATCCATGAGGAGAACATACAATCCATGAGAACATACAGTCCATGAGGAGAACATACAATCCATGAGGAGAACATACAGTTCATGAGGAGAACATACAGTCCATGAGGAGAACATACAATCCATTAGGAGAAAATACAATCCATGAGAACATACAATCCATGAGGAGAACATACAATCCATGAGAAGAACATACAATCCATGAGGAGAACATACAATCCATGAGAACATACAGTCCATGAGGAGAACATACAATCCATTAGGAGAACATACAATCCATGAGGAGAACATACAATCCATGAGGAGAACATACAATCCATGAGGAGAACATACAATTCATGGGGAGAATATACAATTCATGAGGAGAACATACAATTCATAAGGAGAACATACAATCCATGAGGAGAACATACAGTTCATGAGGAGAACATACAATCCATGAGGAGAACATACAATCCATTAGGAGAAAATACAATCCATGAGAAGAACATACAATTCATAAGGAGAACATACAATCCATGAGGAGAACATACAGTTCATGAGGAGAACATACAATCCATTAGGAGAAAATACAATCCATGAGAACATACAGTCCATGAGGAGAACATACAATCCATGAGGAGAACATACAGTTCATGAGGAGAACATACAGTTCATGAGGAGAACATACAGTTCATGAGGAGAACATACAATCCATGAGGAGAACATACAATCCATGAGGAGAACATACAATCCATTAGGAGAAAATACAATCCATGAGAACATACAGTCCATGAGGAGAACATACAATCCATGAGGAGAACATACAGTTCATGAGGAGAACATACAGTCCATGAGGAGAACATACAATCCATTAGGAGAAAATACAATCCATGAGAACATACAATCCATGAGGAGAACATACAATCCATGAGGAGAACATACAATCCATGAGGAGAACATACAAACTCCATGTAAATGTTACCCTTGGTTAGATTCTGGTGTTTTAATATTAGCTTTTATTGCTGTGTTTTAAGAATTTTAGGAATCACGCAGCAGTCTTACTCTAGTCGGGTGACATCTTTCTATGGATGTGGTGGATGACTGATGTAATAAACTGGCCAATATCGGCAGGTTGTTGAGGCCCCTCCAGCTGAGGGTGTGCGCCAGGCTGGAGTACAAGGTAGACACATGGAAGGCTCCACCTGCTCAATCAAATGATATCCCTTATAAATACCAGTAGAGTGGCAGTCATAGCGCTTAGGGGAACTTCTCACTATCCAGATCGCTCCAGATTCACTTCCAAACTACAAGAATGATCAGATTAGTCCTGAAGCCATAGTACAAAAGGAAGGATTAGATCCAGCGCTGCAATGGTGTAATTTAAAAAGGAACGTATTCCCAGTGTCCCAGTGAGTGAATGAATGCCATGATTAAGAGCACTTGCCGTGCTCGAAACGCGTAGGCCCATTACACCTACCAAATACTGCCTTGATGCCAAGCCTGTTACCGAATTTTAATCAAGTTTTTTGGATACCAATAAAATTGGGAATACGTTCCTTTTTAAATTACACCATTGCAGCGCTGGATCTAATCCTTCCTTTTGTACTATTGCCTACCGTGGACCGTTGCAGAGATCCGGGCGAAGCAGGACTGTGAGGCGGCGAGCTGGTGAGCTGGAGGTTTCCTCCCCCTTGTTTTAGTCCTGAAGCCAGTTATGTTACCTGGGTCCTGACAACCTTCGCGGCATTTGTCTCACAGCCGACCTGTTGCCTGACAACCTCCACCTTCTGCTTCTGTACTAGGTGACCCTTTAGTTGAAGACCGGCCTGAATTTTTCATTGTTTTGTGTCCTCGATCCTAGTTATCCAGTCAAAAAATCTGTCCTCACACTAAGGACTTCTAAAGTTCCAGTCAAAGTTTAAAGTCGTTTTTTTTTTATGTACCGTAAATGTCTAAAAAGTTTGGATTGCACCTCTGGGACCCCCACTTATAAGAAGAACAGCGGTTCCCTGACCCCCGTTCCACCAGAACCCCTAGACAAGCTGTATTCAGGAAGAACAGGTCACCTTGGACTGTGATATTAAAGTTCATCTCCATCTATTAGAATAAAGTCTAATATTCTGAGTAGATTATTTTTATAATAAACCTCTATAGGGGTCAGAGCTCCTTTTCTTTCTAAAACACAGCTCCAAATCTGCTGCATAGACATAAAAGTAGAGGATAACAATTGGCTGCCTACAGCCACCACTAGGGGGAGCCAAAGAGCTTGCTGCATACTAAGTATATATGAAGCCTCTGGTGACATGTGATATAACTGCACCTCACAGCCACCAAGGAGGAATATATGTTACATTTTCCATTTTCCCCCCAAATCTGTGTAAAAAAAATAACAAAATGTACATATTTGGTATTGCGGCATCCGTAAAACTCTGATTTATTATAATCTAACTATATTTAACACGTAGTTTTTACCCCACGGAGAACGCCGTTAAAATGAAACCAAAAATAAAGTAGGAATAAAACCTTTTTTTCAGTTTTTCAGTACATTATAGGGTACATTAAAAAGTGCTAAAAAAACCAACAACAACTCGTCTCACGAAAAAAACAAGTCTTCATAAGGAAATGTCAACGGAAAAATAACGTTACGGCTTTAGGAAAGTCAGGAGGAAAAAGCGAAAATGTAAAAATGAAAAACTGAGCTCCGACCACTATAAAGATTAGGAAATGAATCAGCGCAGAATTTTGGATCTACACGCAACGGAATTGCTGCGGAAAATCTCTGCAGCAATTCAATTGAAAGTTTCAGACTTTCCACTGCGGCAAAAATGAACCATTTCCCGCGGTTCTTACAGCAGAAAATGGTGCGTATTTTGCTGCGTTTTTCCCAATGTTGGGGGATGGTGACGTCTCCTGTGAGCAGCGCAGCAATTCAGTGACTCTCCACAGCAGGAATTGACATGTATGAAAAATTTGCACCGCAGGTCAATTTCTGCTCGGATTTTACGCAGCGCGCGGAGGGGATTTGTTACATCTCACCCACGTTGCTGCTACTTTATTCTGCTGCGTATTTTCCTTTCCACAATTTCGGGTGGAAAAAACGCAGAAATTCCGCTACGTGTGGACGAGCCCTTCGAATATAATTGACCTGCACATTATAACGAGATATTTCTATCTGTACATTGTTAAACGCACATTATAAAGTACATTGTGTCATGTCGGTATTTATCAAACACATGACGATTTCCTTGTAGACTGAAAACTCCCTGTAATAAAATATCCAGGAAGGAAATCACGGTATATAAAGGTGTCACCGCCTCTGACAATACACTCCGACTAATCAGATCCCGCAAGAAGACGACGTGCCGGCTGATCCCACAGGACGATCTGGAGAAACCTGAACACTGAACAGGGCAAAGAAGGGAAGCAGCAGGTGAGTGCAGTCCACAATACTGGGAAATATCAACGTGCTGCGTATCAAAAGCAAAGATTTATTCTATATAAAGAGGTACAGCCTGCGTTCCATTTCAGAGCTCCTGTCAAAAGATTGGTGGTTGTTACTGGAAACAGTCAGCAAGATTGACCAGATGTCAGATTAGATCAGATGACAGTGTGTGGCGAAACCGTGGAACATCCCAGAATGCAAACGGCCATAGCAAGCTCTCTGCAAAAATGGAACAAGCAGGAAATGCTGCGATATTATATATCTAAAGTTTGCAGAATAGTGAGTGCAGCTCTGGAGTAGAATACAGAATATAACTCAGGATCAGTACAGGATATGTAATGTAATGTATGTACACAGTGACTCCACCAGCAGAATAGTGAGTGCAGCTCTGGAGTATAATACAGGCTATAACTCAGGATCAGTACAGGATAAGTAATGTAATGTATGTACACAGTGACTCCTCCTGCAGAATAGTGAGTGCAGCTCTGGAGTATAATACAGAATATAACTCAGGATGAGTACAGTATAAGTAATGTAATGTATGTACACAGTGACTCCACCAGCAGAATAGTGAGTGCAGCTCTGGAGTATAATACAGGATATAACTCAGGATCAGTACAGGATAAGTAATGTAATGTATGTACACAGTGACTCCACCAGCAGAATAGTGAGTGCAGCTCTGGAGTATAATACAGGATGCAACTCAGGATCAGTGCAGGATAAGTAATGTAATGTATGTACACAGTGACTACACCAGCAGAATAGTGAGTGCAGCTCTGGAGTATAACACAGGATGTAACTCAGGATCAGTACAGGATAAGTAATGTAATGTATGTACACAGTGACTCCTCCAGCAGAATAGTGAGTGCAGCTCTGGAGTATAATACAGGATATAACTCAGGATCAGTACAGGATAAGTAATGTAATGTATGTACACAGTGACTCCACCAGCAGAATAGTGCGTGCAGCTCTGGAGTATAATACAGGATGTAACTCAGGATCAGTACAGGATAAGTAATGTAATGTATGTACACAGTGACTCCACCAGCAGAATAGTGAGTGCAGCTCTGGAGTATAATACAGGATGTAACTCAGGATCGGTACAGGATAAGTAATGTATGTACATAGTGACTCCACCAGCACAATAGTGAGTGCAGCTCTGGAGTATAATACAGGATGTAACTCAGGATCAGTACAGGATAAGTAATGTATGTACACAGTGACTCCACCAGCAGAATAGTGAGTGCAGCTCTGGAGTGTAATACAGGATATAACTCAGGATCAGTACAGGATAAGTCATGTAAGTGTGTGTACAGTGACTCCACCAGCAGAATAGTGAGCGCAGCTCTGGAGTATAATACAGGATATAACTCAGGATCAGTACAGGATAAGTAATGTATGTACACAGTGACTCCACCAGCAGAATAGTGAGTGCAGCTCTGGAGTATAATACATGATGTAACTCAGGATCAGTACAGGATAAGTAATGTAATGTATGTACACAGTGACTCCACCAGCAGAATAGTGAGTGCAGCTCTGGAGTATAATACAGGTTGTAACTCAGGATCAGTACAGGATAAGTAATGTAATGTATGTACACAGTGACTCCACCAGCAGAATAGTGAATGCAGCTCTGGAGTACATTAGAGCCTTCTCCTGCTGAACACCAGCAATCAGAGATGAGCTGTAATCTGTGGGGAAACCTGGCTGTGTTCAATTTCCCTGCAGCGCCACCACAGTTATAATAAAGTATTACACAGTGTCCATTCATATCGATGGGTTGTCTGTGTAATACAGGACAGGACGGGTTCTCCAGAGAGAGACGCTCTATGTAACCGCTCTCCACTCTGACCAAGAGATTAGAATCCTGATTAGGGGACCCAGGGTATATGAAAAAGGATTTTCCTCTTTAATTGAGTATCGATTGCCCAAACCAAACAACGAAACTTTTCTTTGGCGATGCTATTTTCCGTCCATCCTAGATTTCAATCCCACATCTGCCTCTCTGACCAGGATGTTTGTGTGGTGAACTGCCACGAGAACTAGTGAGGAAGCCTCAGAGGAAGAAGAAACTGAAAGTTATTATAATACGGAGGAGTACCGAGTATGGCTATCCTCATGTGGCGTCTGTAATGCCAGGAATGATGGCCTTCCTCCTGTGGCTACGCCTAATGCGATGACCCCTACATTTGGTGGGACATGTCTAGACCGGGAATGGGATGGGGGCAGGTTGCAAGCCACTAAGGGAGCAGAGGGGAAGCTAGGGACTGGAGGAAGCGGGCACCGGCAGCCGGTAAGGGACCTCCCTCTCAGCCGAGCAGAGGAAAACCTATTCTGGGGCGAGTCGGAGGAAGAGGGGGTGGTATGGCAGGGGGGGCTATAGGGCAGGCGGGCGGTAGGGCAGGCAGGCGGGCCCTGCGGCCAGACTGCAGGGAAAGTACAGGTGGAGCGGAGAAAGCAGCAGGGGCCACTAGAGTGGTACTTATAAATCCCATCACGGAATTCAGTCGATATACACCCGAGCCCTGATGATCTCAGCCAGGACAGCACGCGCTGCCATCCTCGCTACTTTAGGCAATGAAAAAGATGCTAAATAAAGTTGAAACAATTTATGTTAAAAAAAAAAAGTCACAAAAATACATAAAAGAATAAACAGGATCTTGAAAAATAAAATGTTTTTATTCATTAAATGTTATAAAAAATAAATAAAAAACAAAGGCTTGAATTCATTTGTTTTTTTCACTCCCCCATCCAAAAGAAAAAAGAAAATAAGATAAACTAACAAATATGTACCCAAAAATTATATAAAACACACGGCAGCTCATTCGCAAAAAAACAAGACCTCGTACAAATACAATAGAAAAAAAGCAAACGTAGCAAAAACCCCCCAAATATCCTCACATAATAAACTGCAGAAATCACCAAGACAAATCCGATCTATTGTATTGTTTTGTTCTGTGCTTCATGATGCTCATGTAATACGGGCACGGAGACAAAGCGCAGCCTCCTCGTATTCCGTAAACATTACGCTCTGCTCCTCTGTAATGTATTAAATCATTATTATTATTTTATTTATTTTTATAGTCACATCCCGGGTCAGTAATGTCTGGAGCAGATAAAGGAATAATCAGCAGATGTGAAGAAAGTCGCAAATCGAATGAAGAACAAAATGACCGAAAATCCCCTAAAAATAATCTTTCAGCAACTCCTGGTCAACAAGGCTACAGAGCGGCCATCGAGTCACCAATTTATCTCTATTATAAATCACTAGACAAGGAAAAAACATTTTCATCGATAGAAAGTATTATTAGTATAGATCATAAACTCTGTAAATATAATCCTCATTGTTAACTGTAGAGCCGAGAGGCCGAAATTCCTGCTATATACCTGTATATATATATATATATAGATCTAGCAGCAAACTATCCATACTATACACTTCTGACCAATGTCTACTGCTGCATTCCGTCTTCTATACCTACAACCGTCAAAGTAGTATGTAATAAGTAACTAGTTCGCATTAAAATAATCTACATAAGAAAGTCACTGTGTACATACATTACATTACTTATCCTGTACTGATCCTGAGTTATATCCTGTATAATACTCCAGAGCTGCACTCACTATTCTGCTGGTGGAGTCACTGTGTACATACATTACATTACTTATCCTGTACTGATCCTGAGTTATATCCTGTATCTCTTTATTTTATATAAATTTACAAAACATAAACTGAAAAACAAATACATAACTAATTCCATATAACCAAAAAGTCACAACCCAATTCTTATAAACAAATTTTCTTATATACATCTCTGTATATGAGAAGAGAAAACGATACCAGACCCGGCCACATACACCCCACTCTTATATACTTACATCTACACTTCATCCGAAGCTAAACAATAACTAGAATATATACAAACATCATATAAACGTAATCCAAAGTACCAACAGAAAATCCCCCGACCCGCGTCAACCAAGGGCCTAAAGAAACAACATAATAATGATGATAATAATAATAAAACAACAACATAATAATAATAAAATAATAATAATAATAACCCCAAAAATCCAAAATATAATAATACTAATCCCAATTTTTTTTTTTTTCTTTTATATATATATATTTTTTAATCACACTATACACATCCTGACTTTCCCTAACCTTACCCTTCTTACCTAAACTCCACCACCCCAGCCAGCATCTCGCCTCATGTCCTCTCACGTCCGCATAGTCCAGATGCTGGCCCCCACCACCACACCCAACACCCCAGCCCAGCCCCCCGCCCCATGTCCTCCCATGTCCGCATAGTCCGGGGCTGGGTCAGGCAAACCCCCCCCCCCCCCCCGACCCCCTCCCAACCTATCTATTAACCCCCTTAAGTCTATCCCTATTCTAACAACATTTCTACATTATAATACAATACACGTCACCAACTTGTCCAAATACCAAACCATATACAAAATACACCGTACCCGAAAGCACCAAGTTCGGTCGCTTGTAAACCTTTTTCCTGCCATTTCAATCCTAAACAAAACAAAAATCTTCCAGTGCTTACCTAGCCCATCACCAGATAGAGAGAAGGGAAAGCCCCCCCCAGCACACCCCCAGAGGCCAAGGTACCACGTCCACCGCTGCACCCTCCCTATCGCTTGCCCTATCTCCTTACCCTATTACTAGCCCTTTCTTGACCCTATTGAAAGCTGACCCTATGCTGACCCTCACCTTTCCCTTATTCCGAGTCCTATCGCTATATTTTTTATTGGTGCCTCAGCGGAACGCAGACCCCCACCTCCAGTTGAGCACCGGTGACGACTCCCCCTCCCTCATGAAGGCAGACACATTAAGGCACCCAAAAGGAAAAGCCCCTCCAAAGACGAGAGGCTTTGGATGCTCCCAATCTGCCGACCTCCAAAGAATGCACCTTCACCAGGTCACCCATGATATTGCTAACAACCTCATCCACTAGGAGGATTTTCTTCTGGGTAGAAACTAGACATCGTGCATTCCACATAAAGTGCCTGACCACTATACTGACTAGAAACAAGGTGCAATGGTCCCTACCACCGAGGTCTCCGAACACTCCATAGGCCCACCCAGCATAGGAGAGGCTGGTTAGGCCTGGCCAACCAATGGAGGCTCCCACCCTTTTGTATACCTCTGTATTGAAAGGGCAATGAAGCAGGAAATGCTCCATGCTTTCCAGCACTCCGCCGCACTCCTCCCGGGGGCAATCCCGATCATCAGAGCTTCTGCACTTTAGATTGCCCCTCACATACAGTCTCCCATGGAAGCAACGCCAAGCCAGATCCCAAAACTTCTGGGGAATCCTCGCTGAATTTAAAAGTTTTAATCCCACCCCGAGGTCACTACTTGGGCAGTCTTTGAGCGCCAGGGGCTTCTGGAAGTGGGTCATCAGGACCCTCTTGTCAAGAAATTTTCTCGACATGGTCCTGATCTCCCACACCTCCAGACCCCACCGGCGAACAATCTTCAGCGCCAGGGTGGCATAAGCCGGGAGATGTCCGTGAGGTGTACGCAGGTCTTTCACTTGCCCTCCTCTCTCCCATTCCTGGAAGAAAGGCCGAAACCACCCCCTGCAGGAGGATATCCACCAAGGAGCCCTCTCTTGCCAGAGGTTTGCCAGGTTGATCTTAACAAAGGTGTTCACTAGGAACACCACCGGGTTAACCATACCTAACCCGCCTAGTGTCCTTGGTAGGTAAGTAACCTCCCTCTTGATTAGGTTGAGCCTGTTCCCCCATAACAGCTGGAAGAACAGGCTATAGACCCGAGTCCAGAGAGGTTCTGGCAAGATGCACACACTGCCCAGGTAAAGCAACATGGGCACCAGGTAGGCCTTGGCCAAGTGAACCCTTTCCCTCAGGGTTAAGGACCAACCCTTCCATTGGTCGACCTTCTGGGCAACTAGATTCAGCCTATCCTCCCAGTTCTTCTTGGGGTAATCACCCGGGCCAAATTCGACTCCTAAGATCTTAGCAGACCCCTGAGGCTCTGGAAGGGTGTCCGGGAGATCAAAACCAGGATATCCTCCTCCCAGCCAGAGACTTTTGCACTTATCCCGGTTGATCTTGGACCCAGATGCCAATGAGTAACGCTCCACTTCCGACATCACCCACTCTGCCACCCCTCTCGAGGAGACAAAAATGGAGACGTCGTCTGCGTACGCAACCACCCTCTGAGTGGCCTCCGGCCCCTCCAGGCCGGCCCCGACTCCCGCCAATGGCCCACGATCGATCCTTTTAAGAAAAGGATCAATTGCGAACGCATATAGCAAAGGGCTCAAGGGACAACCCTGGCGGACACCAGACCCAACCTCAAAGGGGGTTCCAACCCAACCGTTCACCAGCGCAAAAGTCTCAGCCCCAGTGTATAAGGTCTGTAGCCAATTGACAAACCCCCCCGGTAGGCCGTACCTCAGAAGGACCGACCAGAGGTACTCGTGGTCCACCCGGTCAAAAGCCTTGGCCTGGTCCAAGGACAGGATGTACCCCTCCCACCGACCAGAATTTCCCTGCTCCACTGCCTCTCTGACACTGAGGACAGCACTAAATGTGCTGCGGCCTGGAACAGAGCAATGCTGGACCGGCGAAAGGAGCCGGGATGCAAACTTCACCAGCCGATTAAACAGCACCTTTGCGAGAACCTTTCTGTCCGTATTGAGCAGCGCTATGGGACGCCAATTCTCAATACGGGTCGAGTCTTTACCCTTCGATAAAACGATCAAGGCCGACCTCCTCATTGACATTGGCAAAGTACCCGAGGAAAGGCACTCATTAAACACCTCAGTCAAGAGGGGAACTAGGGTTCCTTTAAAAGTCTTATAAAACTCGGATGTTAAGCCATCCGGCCCTGGCGATTTTTTGAGGGCAAGCCCATCAATCGCCAATCCCACTTCCTCTTCCTTGATCGAATCTATCAAAACACCGAGAGAGGGGTCTACCCCTGGCTCAGGGATGGTTTCAGCCAGGAAAGCCGACATCTCGTCTCGGTTTGGATCTTGCTTCCCCAAGAGGTGCGAGTAGAAGGATCTGACGACCTCCAAGATCCCTGATTTGGATCTCTTCAGAGATCCTGTACTATCAATCAGTCCTGTCACAACCTTACGACTCACTGACATCTTACAGTACCTGTAGGGGTCGGGCGAGCGGTACCTCCCGAAATCCCTGTCAAGAACTAAAGATGTGTGCCTATCATACTGACACCTCCTGAGCAAAGCTTTCACCACGGAGATCTCCTCCCCACTATCCCCGGTTGAGACCAGATGTTCGAGTTTCCTCCTCAGTTCCTGATATAGGCGGTACCTACTCATGGACCTGAGGCTCGAGAGCCTGCGGAAAAATCCTGCCACCCGGACTTTAAACAACTCCCACCACTCAGACTTAGTACCACTGAGATCCAACAAAGGTACCTGGCTCTGAAGAAAATCCTCAAAGGCCTGTCTTATCTCCGCTTCTTCCAAGAGAGTAGAATTTAGCCTCCATATACCTCTTCCCATCTGGAGGGACTCTGCAATGTTCAAAGAGAAAATAATCATACAGTGATCGGAGAACTCCACCTCAACAACGGACACTGGTGAAGAGATGGCTTCCTCCTTCAAAAAAAACCTGTCTATCCTAGACCTACAACTACCTCTACGATAGGTGAAACCCGAGTGGCCTGGGGTATCCCTGATGTGGATATCCACCAGGCGAGCATCGCTAACTATATTTTTTAATGCTACACTATCGTAGGTCAATTTTTTATCTCCGGAACCTCCTCTATCTCGGGGTCTCATGACAGTATTGAAGTCCCCTCCAAAGATAACTTGTCGACCTGAAAAAAGGAAAGGCTTAATCCTCATGAAGAGACTTTTACGGTCCCATTTGCTCTGGGGTCCGTATATATTGATTAATCTTAATTCCTGTCCCCTCATGAGGACATCTAAGATCAAGCACCTCCCCATTTCTAACTCAATCATCCGTCGGCATGTTACCGGTGCGGTGAAAAGGACCGCCACTCCGCTATAGGGCTCAGCCGCAAGAGACCAGTAGGAGGGCCCGCGTCGCCACTCCCTCCTAGATTTAACGACGTCTGCAAAAAGTGACAGCCTGGTCTCCTGCAAAAACAAAATGTCGGCTTCAACTCGGCCAAGAAAATCAAAGGCTGCAAATCTCGCCCTATCTGACTTAATGCTGGCAACGTTAATTGATGCCAGCGTCAACGGAATGGGTGCCGCCATCATGGATGTTTGAGTTAGACGGCTTTCTTCTTCCCACCCCCCCCTCTATCTGATGAGGACCCCCCTTCTTTGCCTCGCTTCTTGCAAACTGAGGAGTCCATACTCACCACCCTATTCCCATCTTCATCCCCAAGTTCCGGGTCAACCTCCCCCTCTGGGGGCAACGGCCCCTGCAGCAGGGGAGGCTCAACGACTCTAGGGTGCCCTACCATGCCCTCCCTCTTAGTATGAGAGGCTGGAATGTCCACGAGAGCATGGTATCGATCAGTAGAGCGCACCAGGGGGGTACAGGATTTACCTTCCTGGGCCAGGGCGGGGCCAGATGTATTTGGCCCTTGGGTTTTGCCCGGTGTCCCTTTTGCTGTAGGCTGAGTCCTCTCTTCCTCTCCCACACTTTCATAGTGGGAGGACTGAGAGTCCTCAGCCCTCTGCTCCCTTTG
Organism: Rhinoderma darwinii; assembly: GCF_050947455.1. Classification (NCBI taxonomy): domain Eukaryota; kingdom Metazoa; phylum Chordata; class Amphibia; order Anura; family Rhinodermatidae; genus Rhinoderma; species Rhinoderma darwinii. The sequence continues at coordinate 344,058,628 of NC_134691.1, read as the reverse complement.
GATCCTCCTCATCTCCCCATTCAATTCGGCCTCCCCAGGGGCATCAGATTCAGGGGGGGCATCCAGATCCGAATCAGAGGTTGTCCCAGTTTCCTGGAGCGCCCTCCAAATCCTCTCCTTCCTTCGCTTCTCCGCCCTTCTCTGGCGAGAAGGGGGACCCTTCTTTGCATTCTTCCCTTGCCCCTGTGCCCCATCGTCCCTGCCCGCACCCTCACCCACGGAGGCCTCCCTCCTTTCATCCTCGGCAGGTTTGGAACAAGCATTGACAACAGAGCGAGGACACCGACTGAACGGGTGACCTAAGTCACCACACAGGTTGCACCGAATACGGTCACACGATGCGGCTAGATGACCAATCCCCCCACAATGAGCACACTTCTGCACCTTGCAGCCTGCACTCAAATGTGAGGGGTCGCCACACCGGTGACACAACTTCGGCTGCCCCTGGTAGAAGACAAGGATATGATCTCTTCCCAGGAAAGCAGACGATGGTATGTGGGACACCGTCTGTCCCAGACGCTTTAATTTAACCATGAACGTCCAGGCCCCTGACCAGATGCCAAACTCATCCATGTTCTTCCGTGGCATCTCTACTACCTCTCCGTACCTTCCCAACCAGGTCATGATATCAATACAAGAGAGTGACTCATTACGGGTAAGAACGGTCATTCTCTTGGGACCACTTTGGCGAGAAATTGCTTGTGCAGCAAAGTCTCGCCAGCCAGGCTCGTCCTTCATCAGCTCGTAGTTCCCCCAGAAGACCTCAAGGCCCCCTAGGTGAACAAAGCTGATGTCAAACTCGACCGAGCCATGAGGATGTATCAAGGCAAAGATGTCACTCGCCTTGAAGCCCATCCCCAGCAGCAGCTCCACCACCCTCTTTCTGGGAGGGCACGCATCATTGCCACACCACCGGAGACGGACCACATTCCTCCTAGCTACAGCCTGCCCCGCTGTTGGGAGCGACCACTGATCTCCTCGTTGCTCTCGGAAGGCATTTAGACCATATCTGTCTATCCAGAAAGACAGGTCCTTCTGCACTCCCCCTATGGTTAGGGTTTGCTTTCCCTCTCTTAAAGCGTCCAAGAGACGTTGTTGCAAGTTACCGTCCCCGGACCTTGAGGATGAAGATGGGTAGGCCCGCTGTCCCCCCGCTGCCACACCAGCATAAGACCTGCCGGGTGTCACAGCAAGAGGAGCGCCAGGCCCATTGCCCCTGGTTGATACCCCATCCCCACCACCCACGGACACAGCACTCAACACCCCATTACCAGCAGACACTCCAGCAACTTTATTTACAGACACCTGCATACCCCCAGCAGTTTCCACATCCACAGCTGCAACTTTTTCATTTAACCCACCAGGTCCCCCTGCAGTCATCCTTCTGGCCAGGCCTGGTTCTATGTTATGTATTTTTTCTGTACTTTTTGTGTGGGTAGACACTGCTTCAGTCTCCGCATCATCAGGCACCTTTGCAGGGACGCCACCAGATGTTATAAGCGGTGTCCCTGCTGTGCCCTCCGCCTCATTAACCTCCATCTGTTCTAAGTGCTGAACATTTTTGGGAAAGGGGCCACCGTCGCCCCCGACGCCAGCAGCCCCCTTCTCGCCTACACCACTTTTCAGCGATGCGGACGAAGGAGCCACTGACGTCACTGGAGCCGCCTCCGGCGCCGGACCACTCCCCCCTCCCACAGAGGAGTGGCCAACAGAGCCGGAGCCCCCTCTGTGACCGCCCTTGTCCGGAACGTCTGACGGCTTTACTGCGACACCGACAGACTTCCGGCTTTCAGACACCACATCCGGTTTCTGGTTTACCCGTTCTCCCGACCCCTGACTCGCATCAAAGACCAGTTTCCCGGGCTCGCCATTCACCGGACACGGGGACACACCCCCTGGCGTCACCAGGCCACCAGTACCGCCCCCTTTGCAGGGGTTGGCGTCCGGCGCCATTTTGACCACCACGTGCTCTAATGCCGGACCCGTAACACTCTCCCCACATTCCCGCTCCAGCCCCACTGCAGAGGCTTGAGCTGGGGGTCTTGCGGGACCTGTGCCCTGATCCTGACTTTCATCTGGCTCAGAGCACAGGAAGGATCTTGCTGTATACACAAGTTTAAATGAACCTTTAGCAGATTTTTTTTCCTTTTCCTTTTTTTTCTTCTTAAATTTTTTTTTCTTTTGCTTTTCCTCCTCTGCGGGTAACTCCGCACCGAAACAAAATCCCTGGAAGGATACCGGCGACTCCACGTTACGGATCTGAGTGAGTAATCCTGGAGGCCGCTCACTGTCAGTTTCAAAACACTCTTGATTTCTCCCAGCTGTGAGTCCACCCTCCTCCTCCTCACTGCTCCTGGGTGCCTCAGAATCTGAGCCTTCTCTGGACTTTACATTCTCATGCTCCATTTTCTCCCCCACTTTTTCCTTTGCTGTATCTTCCTCCATACTTTCTATTTTTATAGGTGCTGCCATCTCGGCAAACCTCTCTTCGTTTTTTAACTTTTCTCCAAACACCCCTCCGCCTGCCACAATCTCATCACGTCTTTCTTCCACTTCTTTTATTTCCTCCAACAAGGATTTCACAGTAAAACGGTATCGGGACCTCTTACCTCCTGTGGCTTTTGCAGCCCTTCCTCTGGCGACCGCCAAGTCCGCACGGAGCCGTTGCAGCGACTTCCTGAGGTCCCGATACTCCTCCAACCGCATAGCCAGACGGGAGCTGAAGTTCTCCACCGTCTCTCCGGTCCTCAGCTGTCCCCATTCCTCCACACGACCGTCATCCAAATGTCCGGACGGTGCTGGTCCTTCTCCAGACGACAACACCTCGATCACCATGCCGGACCGCGTCTCCATACCCTTATCCAGGGTTCCAGCCTCAGGGGGAGCCAGGACAGCCTTGCCCCGAGATGATCTCCTCACCCCCGCGACTGTTTTCATATTCCCAGCCAGCTGGGATGACCCTCTACCCCCCGCTGGCATGCTCCGGGAGGTAGAGGTCTGAGGCTCCATCCTAGGATGGAACCCCCCTCAGGGTACTTTCCAAGCCCAGGCAGATGGTATGAGGCCTGGGCAGATAGGATAAGGAAAGTCCCTGGATCCAAGGCCTGCACGGTAGTCTCAGCAGCTCTCTCCACACGTCCTACTCCACCCACTCCAGAGCTGCACTCACTATTCTGCTGGTGGAGTCACTGTGTACATACATTACATTACTTATCCTGTACTGATCCTGAGTAACATCCTGTATTATACTCCAGAGCTGCACTCACTATTCTGCTGGTGGAGTCACTGTGTGCATACATTACATTACTTATCCTGTACTGATCCTGAGTTATATCCTGTATTATACTCCAGAGCTGCACTCACTATTCCAACTTCTGGGACCCTACCGATCCTGAGAATAAAGGGGCCATAGCGCAGCTTTAGCTCTGTGTCTCCTTCACTGCTATTTCTGCATATTGGGAACTACAGTCAGGCCTCATACAAGTTCCTGGCACCGCAGGTGGCGGTAGTTCAGCTGTGCAGGGAACACTCAGACGGGTACCATCACTAGACCAGCGCTGCAGCCTCTTTATTCTCAGAATCGATGGTGGTCCCAGAGGCTGGACCCCCACAGATGATAAAGTGATGGTATATCTTATAGAGATGTGCTATGACTTTGTAAGACGGGAATAATCCTTTAATGTGCTACTTAAGTATGGGAGAGGTGCAGACGACCATCAGCTCTTAGGTGTAGCCACATCGTATGAAGAATAAAACTTCTGTCATTTATTTTACTTATTAAACACCAGGGTCATTATAAAAAGCTCCCCTCATTATCGTCCCGCTGTTTATGAATGTGTAACATGTGGCCCCGAGATTCCCGGCCTGTAAAAAGAGAATTGGAATGAAGACACAGAATATAAATGATATGAGAATTACCGAAGATGTAAACAGCGAGGAAGACGACGTGAAGAACAGTCAGACATTCAGCTACTCAGGGGTCCCGGACTCAAAAAGAAACCTGAAAAATAAGAGGGGGCAGCCGGTGTGTCAGATTCACATCCCCCTTCTCCCCTCATAGACCTCCGGACTCTTGTACTTCCTAATCAGCACTTGGTTGCCCCCAGGGCCAGGTCTGGACTGACCCATGGAAGTGCTGAAGTTTCCTCATCAGATTTTGCTTGGTCACGACCCCATATGTAGATGATTTTGTCTCTTTCAGTTCTTATTGGTGATAATGTTGGCAGAGCTTGCGGTGTGCATGTATTACTGACGGGTGGACCAGAGGTGTACAAAGAGCAAAGGAGGCCCAAGACCCAGACCGAGACCCCCTGCTGGTGCTTATAAGTGAACTCCCACAATCCATGCCGAGCACCCCTATCACTTCCATTCTCTTGCCATGGTCCTTGGTCCCGAGTAGCTGATAGAGAACCGCCTTATATCCCTCTAACAATCCTCTAGTAATTGTCATCTATGAAGATCATTAACAGTCCATAATATGTCATCTAACAAACAGTAGGAAGCTGTGTGATGGTAGTGAGCCCCCTTATCTACTGGGCCCCTGTGCAGCTGCCTGGGTGGCACATAGGGTACGTCCGCCCCTGAGAATACACTGCCTGATACCAAGAAGGAAGCCAGGTACCAGAAAACCTATACAAGTGAAAGGAATCGTCCAACACAAACCAAACCTCTATTTCTTAGTATTCTACGAACATTACATTAACCCCTTGGCGACATGCCACGTATATGTATCACTGACGGGTAAATTCACTTTTATGGAGCTATACATGTCTCGCATAAGTCAAAATGGTGACAAGGCTTGCTCATCTCTGGGTTTTATCATTATTATTACCAGGATTATTATATTATTATTATAAATTTTTTTATATTATTATTATTATTATTATTATTATATCATTTTATTATTAATTTTATTATTATTATTTCATTTTATTATTAAGATAATATCATTTTATTTTTTTAATTATTATTATTATTATTATTATTATTACTATTATTATTATTATTACTATTATTATTATTATTTTTATTATTATTACTATTATTATTATTATTATTATCATTACTATTATTATTAGGATTATTATATTATAATATTATTATTATTTCATTTTATTATTATATTATTATTAGTATTATTTCTGTTATTATTATTATTATTATTATTATTACTATTATTACGACTATTATTATTATTATTATTATATTATTATTATTATTATTATTATTACTTTTATTATTACTATTATTATTATTATTATTATTATTATTTTTATTATTATTATTATTATTATTATTATTATTATTATTACTATTATTATCATTATTATTATTATTATCATTATTATAATTTTTATTATATTATTATTATTATTATTATTTTTATTATTATTATTATTATCATTATTATTATTATATTATTAGCATTATCATTATTATTATTATATTATTATTATTATATTATTATTATTATTATTATTACTATTATTATTATTATTATTATTATTTTTACTATTATTATTATTATTATTTTACAGCCGGTAGTTGAAGCAGTTGAAGACACAGGGGTGAACAGAAGACATGGGAAGATCCAGGACACAATACTCTACAATGTCGTACACATGACAGCCCACGTGGTGACGAGTCTTCTGGACATTCTGGTCACATCTGGGCCATAGAGACACCAATTCATTTATATTCTAGATCACTGATGTCTGATGGGACTGGAGGCAGGAGGTTCACAGGCGGCGCCAGAAGTTAGTCTTAGTTTTATTGATCGTTTACTTCCCAAAAATGCCAGTAGGGGCAGCACTGTATAAGAGCGGGGTGTTACTGATTGTGGGGGGAGGCTGGGGAGGAGTTAATACGATAGAGAAGGGGGATCATTTATCTGCTACGGGATGGGGCGAGGTTTTTAGGATCTCCGATGAGAGAACGGGGCCTCTTCCCTGGCGCCCATGAGTGGATTTTGTTTGCACTCCCCTGATGAGTTTATATCTTTACCCGCGGTGACAAGTTCTGCGCACAGAATGCCGGACGTATAGGGTGATTGTTTTATATTTTAATAAAATTGTACCAGACCTTAACAGGGAGCGGGCCTTGTGTAATAGGTGCACCAGGTGCTGGGCTTTGGGGGGCTTCCTGCAGTAACTCTGTAAAGGATCTGCCTGACACAGCTTCTGTGTCGACGCCCGTGGTTACTCACTCTGCACCTATATAGGTATATAGGGCCGTACAAGGTCATTGAAGTCCTTAACCCTGTCTTCTTCCGACTGGAGTTACCCCCGTCTTTTCGAATACACGACGTGTTTCATGCCTCCCTCCTGAAACGCTGCTCCCCGTCCTTGGCTCCCTCGAGGAAACCTCCGGTCCCTGTTCTCACCCCTGAAGGGGTAGAATTCGAGGTGGCCAAGATTGTGGACAGCAGGATGGTCCAAGGCTTTCTCCAGTACCTGGACCATTGGAGAGGATACGGGCCTGAGGAGAGGACTTGGGTACCCGCCCGGGATGTTCACGCTGCAGTATTGCTTAGGAGGTTCCATCTTCGGTTCCCCTATAAGCCAGGTCCACCTAGAAAGGGTCCAGTGTCCCCTCATAAAAGGGGGGGTACTGTAAAGGATCTGCCTGACACAGCTTCTGTGTCGACGCCCGTGGTTACTCACTCTGCACCTGCTCCTAAGTCTGGTCGAGTGACCCCTTCTTCCACCAATCAGCCTGGGAGGCTGAAGAGTGGGAGAGCCTATCACAGCCTGGCCAGACGGAGCTAGCTCCCGCCCTCTGTCTATTTATACCTTCACTTCCTGCTCCTCCTTTGCCTGTGATTGTTTCAGTCTGTTTCCTGGCTCTGCTGCTGCTACTTACTACTTGTCTTCTGCTTCATATTGACCCTGGCTTGACTGACTATTCTCCTGCTCTGCGTTTTGTACCTCGTCCACTCCTGGTTTGACTCGGCTCGTTCACTATCCTTGTTGCTCACGGGGTTTCCCTTAGCTTCTGTGTACCCTTGTCTGTTTGTCTGTCGTGCACTTATTGAGCGTAGGGACCGTCGCCCAGTTGTACGCCGTCGCTTAGGATGGGCCGTTGCAAGTAGGCAGGTAGATTAGGGCTCACCTGTCTGTCTCCCTACCCCGCCATTACAAACTCCTTATACAGTAAGAACCATTCTCCCTAATCACCCCCCAACTCCCGTATCCAGTGCAATGACTAACATCCTTATCCTGCTGGACGCTGGAGCCGCTACCACAATCCTGAATAGAAATTATCGCCCTGACATCTTATCCGAAGTGCCAGCGACCGACTGCAGAGTCCCCGTAATAATCATTAACCCTTATATGCCATAACAAAAATCACCAAAACCTGTGAGGAGAAGACAGAACCAGAGAGCGGGGGTCTTCATAGTCCACGTCCCGCCCCATACATTATATTATATCCTATAATAAAGATGAATCCCTAATATACAGTATCCGTGTGAGAGAAATTATATCAATGACCTGATCGTTACATGTATCACATGACTCATAGTTGGAAAGATTTGAAAAAATTTCCATGGACACTTAGGGTGTGGCTTTTTGGTGGGTGTGTCTTATGTGGTAGTGGCTTATCTGGTGGGTGTAGCTAATGGGCGAGGTTTTCTGCCCAGAATTTCTGCATACAAATAAACAAACACAATTCTCTGAACTCGTTGGTCTAACAACTACTATGGCGGCCGGTGTCTCTCTTATTATCTGGTTGTTTACAGGCAGGTGATGTCTCACTTTACCTCTAGGACGAGGCAATATGTGCTGACCACTACTGGAAGAGTAATTACCAGCGTAGATAGTGCCACACTCAGTGCCCCCTGTAGATGGTGCTCCTCATTGCTCCCTGTAGATATTACCACACGACCCCATGTATATATTGCCAAAGTTCTCTCAGTAGATAATACCACAGTGCACTCTGTAGATATTGCCACACAACCCCCCAGTATATGATGCCACAGTGCCCTCTTTAGATAATGCCAAACACACCCCTAGATAATGCCACAGTGCCCTCTGTAGATGGTGCCACAGTTCCCTCTGTAGATAGCGCCACAGTTCCCTCTGTAGAAAGTGCCACAGTAGTCTGTGTAGATAATGCCACAGTGCCCTCTGTAGATAGTGCCACACACTACGTTCTTTAGATAATGCCACAGTGCCCTCTGTAGATAATGCCACAGTGCCCTCTGTAGATAGTGCCACAGTACCCTCTGTAGATAGTGCCACAGTACCATCTGTAGATAGTGCCACAGTACCCTCTGTAGATAATGCCACAGTGCCCTCTGCAGATAGTGCCGGAGGCATAGCTAGGTTCTCCAGCACCCAGGGCAAAGATTCAGTTTGGCGCCCCCCCCCCCCCCTCAACCTCTTTCCCGACATCTCCTTCCCCCTCGCCGTGTTTGTTTTCTCTACCAATCAATGACGTGTCATTTCTTTTCCACATTTCTTTTTATGTAACTCGAGTATAAAAACATTTGTACATTTTACAAGCAATATAGTTCTATACACAACACCAGAACCAAGTTCAGTACATACATATAGCACAACAACCAAGCTCAGTACATATATACAGCACCAGAACCAAGCTCATTACATATATACAGCACCAGAACAAAACTCAGTACATATATACAGCACCAGAACAAAGCTCAGTACATATATACAGCACCAGAACCAAGCTCAGTACATAAATACAGCACCAGAACAAAGCTCTGACATATATACAGCACAAGCACAAATACAGCTCAATTTAGTGCAACCCCTGCCGTATAGGTGTGTACGGTGTAAAACTACAGCTCCCAGCATGGCCCGAACAATGGTGAGGATATGCTGGAAGATGCTGTTTCACAAAAAATAAATCATATCATAATTACACCACCCATCATCTCGCTGCAGATCATACAGTGACTACAATACTGATTAGAGGCAGAATAAACATTTACATTAAGTGACTCACTGGTGACGTCTCAGATTCTAGTTCTTTTTCTCCATCCGGTCCAGACATCTATGATGACTTCTTTCGGTCACAGCCCATTTCTGAAGTTTGCCGCTCAGATGTCTTCAGCTTCTCACTTTTCAAACATTTCTACACCTATAAACAAAGATAAAGTTCTCATTATACCACACACTACACCCCTAAATATAATAGTGACATACACTGCACCTCTAATTATAATAGTGCCATACAGCTTGTCCCCTGTATATAGTGCTCCACATATAGTCCACCCCTGTATATAGTGCTCCACATATAGTTCACCACTGTATATAGTGCTCCACATATAGCCCACCCCTGTATATAGTGCTCCACAGATAGCCCACCCCTGTATATAGCCCCCCCTGTAGATATAGCCCACCCCTGTATATAGTGCTCCATAGATAGCCCACCCCTGTATATAGCCCCCCTGTAGATATAGCCCACCCTGTAGATATAGCCCACACCAGTATATAGCCCCCCATAGATAAAGCCCCCCGTAGATAAAGCCCCCTTAGATAAAGCCCTCCTGTAGATAAAGCCCCCCTCTAGATAAAGCCCCCCTTGTAGATAAAGCCCCCCCCCCCATAGATAAAGACCCCCTCCCGTAGATAAAGCCCACCCTGTAGATAAAGCCCCCCGGTAGATAAAGCCCCCCTTGTAGATAATGCCACACACTTTTTATTACAATAAAATAAACTATTTAAACTCCCCTTATTCCCGCTCCCGCGCCGTCCGGCAGCCATGGAGACCCGCTCTCTTCCTGCTCTCTTCCTGCTCTCTTCCTGCTCTCTTCCTGCTCTCTTCCTGCTCTCTTCTGCGCAGGTCTCCTGGGGGTTGAACGCAGCCTCTATGAAAGGCGCTGATTGGCTGGGCAGGATGACTTTGCCTGTCACTCAGCGCCTTTCATCGACGGAAGCTTCTCTGGTACAAAAGCGCTGAATAGCCGGAAACGGAACGTACCCGGCTATTCATTGCTTCTAATTGTACCTGTGTCTTATAGACACAGGTACAATTATAGTGCAGGAGGAGGTGGCGTTGGCGCCCTCCCTCTAAGTTGCGCCCGGGGCACATGCCCCGCCTGCCCCCGCCTAGCTACGCCCCTGGATAGTGCCACAGTGCCCTCTTTAGATAATGACATAGTGCCCTCTTTAGATAATGCCACACTGCCCTCTTTAGATAGTGTCACACGCCCCATCCTAGATATTACCACAGCACCATCTGTAGATAATACCACATCACCCCTTGATAATGTCACAGTGCCCTCTGTAGATAATGCCACAGTGCCCTCTGTAGATAATGACACAGTGCCCTCTGTAGATAATGACACAGTGCCCTCTGTAGATAATGACACAGTGCCCTCTGTAGATAATGACACAGTGCCCTCTGTAAATAATACCACATCACCCCTTGATAATGTCACAGTGCCCTCTATAGATAATGCCACAGTGCCCTCTGTAGATATTGCCACAGTTCACTCTGTAGATATTGCCACAGTGCGCTCTGTAGATAATGAAACAGTGCCCTCTAGAAATAATGCCGCAGTGCCTTCTGTAAATAATGTCACAGTGCCCTCTGTAGATAGTGCCACAGTGCCCTCTGTAGATAATGCCACAGTGCCCTCTGTAGATGCTGCCACAGTGCCCTCTGTAGATAGTGCCACAGCGCCCGCTGTAGATAAGGCGACAGTGCCCTCTGTAGATAATGCCAGTGCCCTCTGTATATAATGCCAGAGTGCCCTCTGTAGATAATGCCACACACACCCTCTTGTAGATAGGGCCACACACTCTATAGTGCCACACACACCCCTATAGATAGTGCCACACACCCAACCCCTATAAATAGTGCCACCCCCTATAGATAGCTTAATTCGGGAACCCTCTAGGAGTGGAATACCCAGCCAGAGCATTCCTGATGCTCTGGTCAGAGATTCCACTCCTGGAGAAGCCCCTGACGTCACTATCCATATATGGACAGTGACATCAGAGGCCACCTCTAGCAGAATCCCTGGCCAGAGCGTCAGCAATGCTCTGGCCGGAGATTCCCTTCTGGACTTGCCCCTGACGTCACTATCCGTATATGGATTTTCTGCTGCTCAAAACAGCTAAATGTTAAAAAACTCAAAACCGCTTTACCCGCCTCCCATAAAAAGGCCCATGGCCACGCTTCCCCGGACCACGGCTAGTCTCTGTACGCATGGCCTCCTATGATGACATTTCACCACATTTTTCTGCGACGGTAATTCGCTGCTAAATCTGCAACACAGGGATTTTCTAGCGGACTTCTTCTTTCTCATTAAAGTCAATGGGGAATATCCGCAACAAATCCTTGCTCTTTCGGCAGAAGAAATTTACATGTTTCGGATTTAAAAATTTGCATGCGGGTCCATTTACACCCTGGTATTTTCTACTGCGTGTAAATGAGATTCGTTGAAATTTGTGCGAACATTTCCGTACTTTTTAATTGGTCTGTATGAAGATTTTTAACATTTTTGTGTGTATTTTAGATTTCTGTATTAAAACATTAACATTTCATGTCTGTGATATCTCTGTAATGTATTCACTAACTCATGAGGGGGTTACAGCTTTTATAGAGTTTTCTATGACCCTTTCCAAGACTCACTTATAATATTACCAGATTATGGGCGCCGGAGGTGGTAAGGGGGAGCACCAATACTTTCCGTTCGGGTCATTTATTTGCTTTCCTTTTTGCTAAATCTTTCTGTTACAGCCACTTGAGGCATAACAAAAGACGGCACGCCTGGGTTGTCCAGTCCTGGACTTAGTCCTGCTCAGGGGCGTAACTGAGGGGGCTGGTGGGGATAGCGCCCTGGGTACTCGTTGCCAAGGGGGCGCCAGCGAGCCTCTCTGCTTTGATCAGGGTTTGAAGATACAGGGCTAGGGCAGTATACGGAACATTTTCTCCCGGTGTAGAAAAGCCTAGTTACAACTCTGGTCCTGCTCACACAGCTGATAAGTTTGTTACAATGTTTTAGTGTAGGTGAAAGCTTTCAGTCTGCAATCACGATGTGAGTGAGGTGTGTGCTGTTGTATTTAGTTCTCACAAGATGCAGGGGTTTTCAACTTTTGAATACAAACAATGTTTTGATTCACTGACAGCAAGCAGAGATCCTGGAAATTGTGAGACATTGAAACACAATTTATACTAGAAAATTTCCCATATTCTCATTGTACAGTGATCGAAGTTATTGTCCTGGATTGTTGTTCCGAGTCATCCATATATTACATATTTTATATATTTTTTTTAAATGGATGATCTAGTCTCCATGTGCCAGCAGTGCAGCGGGTGAGCAGATGTTGGTCAATGATGTCACCAGCCTGTGCCCGTCCGCCTCATGTATGTTTAGGCTCCATTACAATCTTTCCTATGTCAGCACGGTCAAAGGAATAGTCTCGGTCTCACTTCGAATTCCCCATACTACCCATGTAATATGACAACCACTGTGGACAGGAAGTTGAGGACTGTCAGCCATTGTTGGGTTATACATCTGAGTCTTCTGGTCACCCGGACATCCACCTGCATAGTAGTAACACATCCTATTGAAGTGAAAGAGGCAATATTAAATATAACAATGTGAATCTCTGTCTTTTAACCCCAAGTCGTTTTTAGTTTCAACATTCTGCACGGATTAATTCAATAATATATATTTTTTGGGGTCAGAGCTCTGTTTTTCTAATACAGAGCTCCAAATCCATTGCATAGGCATAGAGGTAAAAGACAAAACTGTCTGCCTGCAGCCACCACTAGGGGGAGCTCACTATAGAGTGTGTTGGAATTGAGATCAATGTATAATTGCAGGCAGTAAGCTCATAAGCTCCCCCTAGTGGTGGCGGCAGGTAGATAGCATCTTATCATTTATGTCTATGCAGGGGATATGGAGCTCTGTTTTAGAACTTATATATTAATACACGGATATGTTCTTGAAATAATCAGCGCAAAATGTTAGTCTTACTTAGATGCAAAGAGAAAAAAAAAACCTCTTTAAAAAAAGCCCTAAGTAATGTATAGCGCACGCCTACCCCCCTATAGACAATCATCTGACGGGCAGCCGGCATCTATCCCTGGGCAGCGCAATTTCCAGATTCCATTCCAAAATTCTGATGATGCAAATATTTTTCTAATGAGCCATTGTCTATTGTGATCCCGGAATTGGGTTGTTATAATACGGTGCAGTAGTCACTGACATCAATCAGCACCTCATGAACCAGACGCTCATTCCCGGAATTCCATTCATTCCCATAATTGTAAAAAAACGTGTTTGGCCGGCGGATGAATCACGCTCGTGCCCTGTGTACTGATATTCATAGTCCGGGTGTCACTAATAAGCTGATGTCTATATTAACGATCACAGACGATGAATGATATGGAAATGAGGCTCCGCCTCCTATTATCAGGAATGTTTATCACTTCCCCGACATCTAATTATTCTGGTATCACCGACACAGACGGTAATTTGTAGACTGAGATTATCCCTGTCTGGATCTATAATCTGTAGGTGTAAATAATGACCTAATAAATGATCCCGTGTCAGGCCGAGGCCGAGGCGCCACGTTCAGATTAAGTGTTTTATTCATATTGGAAACCCCATCAGACCGTGGGGGGCAGCAGAACGCGCACATCTTATTCCCGACCGCGTTCTGCCCATCGCATGATTGAATATGGGGATATTTCTATTAGGGCATCCACAGCGAATACATGAAATGGCGCCAAGTCTTTATAACGAGAATCCAAATATCTTCAGCTTTTTAATATTCTTTATGTATCACATTTTCTCCATTTTAAAGACCTCTGATAACTGTCAGTGAATAAAAACAGTCTTGTTTTTAAGCAGAGCTTGAAAACGTTAAAATATACCTGCACACAGATCCTTTCACGACGTGTTTTGTAGTAATCGGGTTCAGAGATTTATTCACAGTTTAACTAGTTGTTATTGGACAATCTCTAACAGTGAAGCAAAACTCCTACAGTGCAGAGGAGAAGGCAGTTCATTATTCTGACATCAGATGACTGTACAGTGCCCGCTGTAAAGAACAAATCACCAGAACAAGTGCAGACATTGAATAGGCAGGGAATATTGGGAGCTCTGAAGCAGCAGAATAGTGAGCGCAGCTCTGGAGTATAATACAGGATATATCTCTGGATCAGTACAGGATAAGTAATGTAATGTATGTACACAGTGACTCCACCAACAGAATACTGAGTGCAGCTCTGGAGTATAATACAGGATATATCTCTGGATCAGTACAGGATAAGTAATGTAATGTATGTACACAGTGACTCCACCAGCAGAATAGTGAGTGCAGCTCTGGAGTATAATACAGGATGTAACTCAGGATCAGTACAAGATAAGTAATGTAATGTATGTACACAGTGACTGTACCAGCAGAATAGTGAGTGCAGCCCTGGAGTATAATACAGGATGTAACTCAGGATCAGTACAGGATAAGTAATGTAATGTATGTACACAGCGACTCCACCAGCAGAATAGTGAGTGAAGCTCTGGAGGATAATACAGGATATATCTCTGGATCAGTACAGGATAAGTAATGTAATGTATGTACACAGTGACTCCAACAGCAGAATAGTGAGTGCAGCTCTGGAGTATAATACAGGATGTAACTCAGGATCAGTACAGGATAAGTAATATAATGTATGTGCACAGTGACTCCACCAGCAGAATAGTGAGTACAGCTCTGGAGGATAATACAGGATATATCTCTGGATCAGTACAGGATAAGTAATGTAATGTATGTACACAGTGACTCCAACAGCAGAATAGTGAGTGCAGCTCTGGAGTATAATACAGGATGTAACTCAGGATCAGTGCAGGATAAGTAATGTAATGTATGTACAAAGTGACACCACCAGCAGAATAGTGAGTGCAGCTCTGGAGTATAATACTTGATATAACTCACGATCAGTACAGGATATGTAATGTAATGTATGTACACAGTGACTCCACCAGCAGAATAGTGAATGCAGCTCTGGAGTATAATACAGGGTATAACTCAGGATCAGTACAGGATAAGAAATGTATGTACACAGTGACTCCACCAGCAGAATAGTGAGTGCAGCTCTGGAGTATAATACAGGATATAACTCAGGATCAGTACAGGATAAGTAATGTAATGTATGTACACAGTGACTCCACCAGCAGAATAGTGAGTGTAGCTCTGGAGTATAATACAGGGTATAACTCAGGATCAGTACAGGATAAGTAATGTAGTGTATGTACACAGTGACTCCACCAGCAGAATAGTGAGTGCAGCTCTGGAGTATAATACAGGATAAGTAATGTAATGTATGTACACAGTGACTCCACCAGCAGAATAGTGAGTGCAGCTCTGGAGTATAATACAGGATATAACTCAGGATCAGTACAGGATAAGTAATGTAATGTATGTACACAGTGACTCCACCAGTTGAATAGTGAGTGCCGCTCTGGAGTATAATACATGATGTAACTCCGTATCAGGACAGGATAAGTAATGTAGTGTATGTACACAGTGACTCCACCAGCAGAATAGTGAGTGCAGCTCTGGAGTATAATACAGGATAAGTAATGTAATGTATGTACACAGTGACTCCACCAGCAGAATAGTGAGTGCAGCTCTGGAGTATAATACAGGATGTAACTCAGGATCAGTACAAGATAAGTAATGTAATGTATGTACACAGTGACTGTACCAGCAGAATAGTGAGTGCAGCTCTGGAGTATAATACAGGATGTAACTCAGGATCAGTACAGGATAAGTAATGTAATGTATGTACACAGCGACTCCACCAGCAGAATAGTGAGTGAAGCTCTGGAGGATAATGCAGGATATATCTCTGGATCAGTACAGGATAAGTAATGTAATGTATGTACACAGTGACTCCAACAGCAGAATAGTGAGTACAGCTCTGGAGGATAATACAGGATATATCTCTGGATCAGTACAGGATAAGTAATGTAATGTATGTACACAGTGACTCCAACAGCAGAATAGTGAGTGCAGCTCTGGAGTATAATACAGGATGTAACTCAGGATCAGTGCAGGATAAGTAATATAATGTATGTGCACAGTGACTCCACCAGCAGAATAGTGAGTACAGCTCTGGAGGATAATACAGGATATATCTCTGGATCAGTACAGGATAAGTAATGTAATGTATGTACACAGTGACTCCAACAGCAGAATAGTGAGTGCAGCTCTGGAGTATAATACAGGATGTAACTCAGGATCAGTGCAGGATAAGTAATGTAATGTATGTACAAAGTGACACCACCAGCAGAATAGTGAGTGCAGCTCTGGAGTATAATACTTGATATAACTCACGATCAGTACAGGATATGTAATGTAATGTATGTACACAGTGACTCCACCAGCAGAATAGTGAATGCAGCTCTGGAGTATAATACAGGATATAACTCAGGATCAGTACAGGATAAGTAATGTAATGTATGTACACAGTGACTCCACCAGCAGAATAGTGAGTGTAGCTCTGGAGTATAATACAGGGTATAACTCAGGATCAGTACAGGATAAGTAATGTAGTGTATGTACACAGTGACTCCACCAGCAGAAGAGTGAGTGCAGCTCTGGAGTATAATACAGGATAAGTAATGTAATGTATGTACACAGTGACTCCACCAGCAGAATAGTGAGTGCAGCTCTGGAGTATAATACAGGATATAACTCAGGATCAGTACAGGATAAGTAATGTAATGTATGTACACAGTGACTCCACCAGTTGAATAGTGAGTGCCGCTCTGGAGTATAATACATGATGTAACTCCGTATCAGGACAGGATAAGTAATGTAGTGTATGTACACAGTGACTCCACCAGCAGAATAGTGAGTGCAGCTCTGGAGTATAATACAGGATAAGTAATGTAATGTATGTACACAGTGACTCCACCAGCAGAATAGTGAGTGCAGCTCTGGAGTATAATACAGGATGTAACTCAGGATCAGTACAGGATAAGTAATGTAATGTATGTACACAGTGACTCCACAAGCAGAATAGTGAGTGTAGCTCTGAAGTATAATACAGGATGTAACTCAGGATCAGTACAGGATAAGTAATGTATGTACACAGTGACTCCACCAGCAGAATAGTGAGTGCAGCTCTGGAGTATAATACAGGATATAACTCAGGATCAGTACAGGATAAGTAATGTAATGTATGTACACAGTGACTCCACCAGCAGAATAGTGAGTGCAGCTTTGCAGTATAATACAGGATGTAACTCAGGATCAGTACAGGATAAGTAATGTATGTACACAGTGACTCCACCAGCAGAATAGTGAGTGCAGCTCTGGAGTATAATACAGGATATAACTCAGGATCAGTACAGGATAAGTAATGTAATGTATGTACACAGTGACTCCACCAGCAGAATAGTCAGTGCAGCTCTGGAGTATAATACAGGATATAACTCAGGATCAGTACAGGATAAGTAATGTAATGTATGTACACAGTGACTGTACCAGCAGAATAGTGAGTGCAGCTCTGGAGTATAATACAGGATGTAACTCAGGATCAGTACAGGATAAGTAATGTAATGTATGTACACAGTGACTCCACCAGCTTAATAGTGAGTGCAGCTCTGGAGTATAATACAGGATATAACTCAGGATCAGTACAGGATAAGTAATGTAATGTATGTACACAGTGACTCCACCAGCATAATAGTGAGTGCAGCTCTGGAGTATAATACAGGATGTAACTCAGGATCAGTACAGGATAAGTAATGTAGTGTATGTACACAGTGACTCCACCAGCAGAATAGTGAGTGCAGCTCTGGAGTATAATACAGGATGTAACTCAGGATCAGTACAGGATAAGTAATGTAATGTATGTACACAGTGACTCCACCAGCAGAATAGTGAGTGTAGCTCTGAAGTATAATACAGGATGTAACTCAGGATCAGTACAGGATAAGTAATGTATGTACACAGTGACTCCACCAGCAGAATAGTGAGTGCAGCTCTGGAGTATAATACAGGATAAGTAATGTACTGTATGTACACAGTGACTCCACCAGCAGAATAGTGAGTGCAGCTCTGGAGTATAATACAGGATGTAACTCAGGATCAGTACAAGATAAGTAATGTAATGTATGTACACAGTGACTGTACCAGCAGAATAGTGAGTGCAGCTCTGGAGTATAATACAGGATGTAACTCAGGATCAGTACAGGATAAGTAATGTAATGTATGTACACAGCGACTCCACCAGCAGAATAGTGAGTGAAGCTCTGGAGGATAATGCAGGATATATCTCTGGATCAGTACAGGATAAGTAATGTAATGTATGTACACAGTGACTCCAACAGCAGAATAGTGAGTACAGCTCTGGAGGATAATACAGGATATATCTCTGGATCAGAACAGGATAAGTAATGTAATGTATGTACACAGTGACTCCAACAGCAGAATAGTGAGTGCAGCTCTGGAGTATAATACAGGATGTAACTCAGGATCAGTACAGGATAAGTAATATAATGTATGTGCACAGTGACTCCACCAGCAGAATAGTGAGTACAGCTCTGGAGGATAATACAGGATATATCTCTGGATCAGTACAGGATAAGTAATGTAATGTATGTACACAGTGACTCCAACAGCAGAATAGTGAGTGCAGCTCTGGAGTATAATACAGGATGTAACTCAGGATCAGTGCAGGATAAGTAATGTAATGTATGTACAAAGTGACACCACCAGCAGAATAGTGAGTGCAGCTCTGGAGTATAATACTTGATATAACTCACGATCAGTACAGGATATGTAATGTAATGTATGTACACAGTGACTCCACCAGCAGAACAGTGAATGCAGCTCTGGAGTATAATACAGGATATAACTCAGGATCAGTACAGGATAAGTAATGTAATGTATGTACACAGTGACTCCACCAGCAGAATAGTGAGTGTAGCTCTGGAGTATAATACAGGGTATAACTCAGGATCAGTACAGGATAAGTAATGTAGTGTATGTACACAGTGACTCCACCAGCAGAATAGTGAGTGCAGCTCTGGAGTATAATACAGGATAAGTAATGTAATGTATGTACACAGTGACTCCACCAGCAGAATAGTGAGTGCAGCTCTGGAGTATAATACAGGATATAACTCAGGATCAGTACAGGATAAGTAATGTAATGTATGTACACAGTGACTCCACCAGTTGAATAGTGAGTGCCGCTCTGGAGTATAATACATGATGTAACTCCGTATCAGGACAGGATAAGTAATGTAGTGTATGTACACAGTGACTCCACCAGCAGAATAGTGAGTGCAGCTCTGGAGTATAATACAGGATAAGTAATGTAATGTATGTACACAGTGACTCCACCAGCAGAATAGTGAGTGTAGCTCTGAAGTATAATACAGGATGTAACTCAGGATCAGTACAGGATAAGTAATGTATGTACACAGTGACTCCACCAGCAGAATAGTGAGTGCAGCTCTGGAGTATAATACAGGATATAACTCAGGATCAGTACAGGATAAGTAATGTAATGTATGTACACAGTGACTCCACCAGCAGAATAGTCAGTGCAGCTCTGGAGTATAATACAGGATATAACTCAGGATCAGTACAGGATAAGTAATGTAATGTATGTACACAGTGACTGTACCAGCAGAATAGTGAGTGCAGCTCTGGAGTATAATACAGGATGTAACTCAGGATCAGTACAGGATAAGTAATGTAATGTATGTACACAGTGACTCCACCAGCAGAATAGTGAGTGCAGCTCTGGAGTATAATACAGGATGTAACTCAGGATCAGTACAGGATAAGTAATGTAATGTATGTACACAGTGACTGTACCAGCAGAATAGTGAGTGCAGCTCTGGAGTATAATACAGGATGTAACTCAGGATCAGTACAGGATAAGTAATGTAATGTATGTACACAGTGACTCCACCAGCAGAATAGTGAGTGCAACTCTGGAGTATAATACAGGATGTAACTCAGGATCAGTACAGGATAAGTAATGTTATGTATGTACACAGTGACTCCACCAGCAGAATAGTGAGTGCAGCTCTGGAGTATAATACAGGATGTAACTCAGGATCAGTACAGGATAAGTAATGTAATGTATGTACACAGTGACTGTACCAGCAGAATAGTGAGTGCAGCTCTGGAGTATAATACAGGATGTAACTCAGGATCAGTACAGGATAAGTAATGTAATGTATGTACACAGTGACTCCACCAGCAGAATAGTGAGTGCAGCTCTGGAGTATAATACAGGATGTAACTCAGGATCAGTACAGGATAAGTAATGTAATGTATGTACACAGTGACTGTACCAGCAGAATAGTGAGTGCAGCTCTGGAGTATAATACAGGATGTAACTCAGGATCAGTACAGGATAAGTAATGTAATGTATGTACACAGTGACTCCACAGCAGAATAGGGAGTGCAGCTCTGGCGTATAATACAGGATGTAACTCAGGATCAGTACAGGATAAGTAATGTAATGTATGTACACAGTGACTCCACCAGCAGAATAGTGAGTGCAGCTCTGGAGTATAATACAGGATATAACTCAGGATCAGTACAGGATAAGTAATGTAATGTATGTACACAGTGACTGTACCAGCAGAATAGTGAGTGCAGCTCTGGAGTATAATACAGGATATAACTCAGGATCAGTACAGGATAAGTAATGTAATTTATGTACCCAGGAGCCGGCCAATCAGCTGTTTTGATGGGGCCGCAGCACTCGTACGAGAGCTGCTTCCCCTTCATTCCGGTCACACTGTGAATCCGTGCCGGCCATTCACAGTGTGAGCGAGTGGTGAAATGAATGGGAAGCAGCTCTCGTACGAGTGCTGCGGCCCCTTCCAAATAGCTGGTTGGCGGGTCCCGGGAAACGGACCCCGACACATCAGCTATTGATGGCCTACCCTGAGGATAGGCCATCAATGTTTAGGGACTGGACAAACCTTTAAGCCTACGATGTAGCAGGCTTAGAGGGCCCATGAGACAGGATCACAGATTGTGTGATGCTCTCTGCTGGCCCTGTATCTAAGCCAATCACATGGTAGGCTTAGATACATGGCCCATGGGTGATCCTGTCTGCTGGGCCCTGTATATAAGCCTACGTTGTTGTAGGCTTAGATACAGGGTCCCACAGACAGTATCACACATGGGCCCTGTATCTAAGCCTAACACACGTGTTACTAATCATTTTTTGTGTGTTTTCTTACAGGTTCGGTCGTTGGACGACGTCGGATTCCAGGACTACTTCGATGACGGCTTTTTTTATTATCAATAAAATGGTTAATGAGGGTTGTGTGGGTTTTATTTATTTCAATAAAATATTTTTTTCTATGTCTTTGTGGTTTTTTTTAAACTATATTACTACCGAATTAGTAATGGCTACCGGCTGATTGACAGCATCCATTACTAAGGCGGGGCTTAGTCTTAGCCGGTGCAGAAGCTAACACTAACCCCCATTATTACCCCGAAACCCACCGCCACCAGGGGTGCTGGGAAGAGCCGGGTACGATCCAGTACCTGAACATCTGTAGTGATGAGCGGGCACCGGGGCGGCCGCAGGCTGGTATTATCAGCTTGGGAAAGGCCAGAAACAGCGGCCCTTCCCACCCTGGTAATGCTAGGCTGCTGCTGCTTTATTGTATCTGGCTGGTTATGAAAAATGGGGGGGACCCCACGTCATTTAAAAGAAAAAAAATATATAATAATTGGAAAGAACGATGTCGGGTCCCCCCCAATTTTCATAACCAGCCAGATACAACACAGCAGCAGCAGGCAGCATTACCAGGGTGGGAAGGGCCACTGTTTTTGGCCTTCCCCAGCCTAATACTACCAGCCTGCGGCCGCCCCGGTGCCTGACCTTCACTACAGATGGTCGGGTACTGGTTCGTACCCGGTTCTTCCCAGCACCCCTGGTGGCGGTGGGTACCGGGGTAATAATGGGGGTTAGTGTTGGCCTTTGTATCGGCTAACATTAAGCCCCGCCTTAGTAATGGAGGTTGTCAATCAGCCAGCGGACATTACTAAGGCGGTGAAAATTAAAGTTTAAAAAAAATACAAGCGCATAGAAAAAATATTTTATTGAAATAAAAAAACACAACCCTCATTAACCATTTTATTGAGAATGAAAAAAACGCCGTCATTGAAGTCCTCGAATCCGAAGTCCAACAACCGAACCTGTAAAAAAAACACAAACACACAAAAATAATCAGTAACACATAAAGAAGCAAAATTATTATTATACTTACCTTTCCTGGGTCCAGCGCTGGAGCCGCAATGTCAGCGAGCTGAGCCCTGTATCTAATCCGATCATGTGTGATACTGTCTGCTGAGCTGTGTATCTAATCCAATCATGTGTGATACTGTCTGCTGAGCTGCGTATCTAATCCTATCATGTGTGATACTGTCTGCTGAGCTACTGTATCTAATCCTATCATGTGTGATAATGTCTGCTGAGCCACTGTATCTAATCCTATCATGTGTGATACTGTGCTAAGCTGTGTATCTAATCCTATCATGTGTGATACTGTCTGCTGAGCTGTATCTAATCCTATCATATGTGATACTGTCTGCTGAGCTGTGTATCTAATCCTATCATGTGTGATACTGTCTGCTGAGCTGTGTATCTAATCCTATCATGTGTGTGATACTGTCTGCTGAGCTACTGTATCTAATCCTATCATGTGTGATACTGTGCTGAGCTGTGTATCTAATCCTATCATGTGTGATACTGTCTGCTGAGCTGTATCTAATCCTATCATGTGTGATACTGTCTGCTGAGCTGTGTATCTAATCCTATCATGTGTGATACTGTCTGCTGAGCTGTGTATCTAATCCTATCATGTGTGTGATACTGTCTGCTGAGCTACTGTATCTAATCCTATCATGTGTGATACTGTCTGCTGAGCCACTGTATCTAATCCTATCATGTGTGATACGGTCTGCTGAGCTGTGTATCTAATCCTATCATGTGTGATACTGTCTGCTGGGCTGTGTATCTAATCCTACAATGTGTGATACTGCCTGCTGAGCTGTGTATCTAATCCTATCATGTGTGATACTGTCTGCTGGGCTGTGTATCTAATCCTATCATGTGTAATACTGTCTGCTGGGCTGTGTATCTAATCCTACAATGTGTGATACTGCCTGCTGAACTGCGTATCTAATCCTATCATGTGTGATACTGTCTGCTGGGCCCTATATCTAATCCTATCATGTGTGATACTGTCTGCTGAGCCAATGTATCTAATCCTATCCATAGTTTATAGGGTCGTAGTGCTATAGATATGCTATGCTGTCTCCTATACACACATTTTTTTGGGGCGGTCACATATGTATTGGGGCTATTTCACCTGCCATTTTAAGTCCTTAGTGACGCCCCCGGCTGCTAGTGCTGCATTGTTGTCACTTAGGAGACCCAGCAATGCAGCTGAAAGCTGCGGACCGTCGGCCATGAGAAGTTTGCAGGGGGGGGGGGCCAATAAAAACTTTTGCATCGGGGCGCATGAGCCTTTAGCTACGCCCCTGGATTTGAATATAGAAGAATGCCAGAAGTGCAGTGCAGACTGACACAATGCAGGAGAGCATTTACTGGGGCTGTAGTTCATTACTCACCGTCTGTCCCTTGTGTAGGACGTTCCTGACAGATGAATAGGATATTTCACATATTATATAAGGGCTGATGTATATATATATATATATGTATTGAGGAGGATTCATCTGCTTTAATATTCAGTGATTCAGGTTTGAACATCATAAATCACTTTATAGAAAACTGATTACAAAGTAACAAATCAGCGCATTCCCTCTAAAAGTCCCATAAATCTGATGTTCCCCACGTGACGGCTTTCCTGTATCTGGGCGCGGTCCTCCGGTGACAGCTCTGCGCTCCGTCACATAACACGTTGCGGCGGTGGGTGGGGTCTGTTTATTAAGGAGACACATAAAACCGAGCGGAGACGACAACAGAAGCTTCTGAGTGTTTCATGTTTCCAATATCAAAGAAAAGATAATTGTCTGTTCACACAGAATAATCCTGACGTAGAGGAGCCGCGCCGGGCGTGATGACTAACGCAATACAGGCCGCAAAGTCCAGAGAAAGGGGGAAATGTCCAGCAGTTATTTACAGGAGTTCCCAAGTGTTATGATTTGCAACTTTCTAATAGAATTTGGGTAATGTATTTATTTGTGGAAAGAGAAGTGGCTCGGAAAAGGGGGCGGGGTCACAGCGAGATACATTTATTATAATTTTAAAAATTATGACGGAAATTTCCACCAGCTACTAACTGGCCCAGGTAGAGCTTAACAGGAGCAGAAAGAAGGCAGACCTGGGGCCTTCATTAAGCCCCTAGGCTGCCATGACAACCATTGCATAGCGGGGGGTGATGGGCTGTCGGAGGGGGCTGTCCCCCTCTTTCTAATGGCTTAGATGCCGCAGTTGCTATTGATCATGACATCTAAGTGGTTAAACGGCCAGGATCAGAGCGACCTCTACTCCCGGCCGTTACTGCGAGGTGTCAGCTGTAATACACAGCTGACACCCGCAGTGTATAGAGCAGGCTCAGCGTGTGAGCCCGCTCCATATTTTAACCCCCGCAACTGGACGTTCGGGTACGTCCTGGTGCGTTAAGGAGTTAAAAAAAATGAAAGATGATATTAATTGAAAAATATCAATCCAAAAAGATACTTTCGGGGATGACCACCAAGTATGGTTAAGGGTCCCTACAATAGAGCAATTGTTCCGACAAAGTGGAGAATATCCTGGTGAACAATGCGCTGATCTACTTGGGGTTCAATACCATCCTAAGGGAGTTTTGTTGATTTGTTTTCCATGCCTAATGATGGGCTTCAGGTTGTCCATAAACAGTCCTGACTCCATTGTGACATTGAAAAAGATCCCTGAAGATCCTGCTCCCAATTTAACATACACTATATGGAGAAAAGTATGTTCTCCCTCTTATCATTGTATAAGTGTTTCCTCCATTCCCCCGGTGTATAACACCCGGCACTCGCCCCACAGTCACGTTACAGACATTAGGGATAGAACGAGTCATTATAAAGAGATCAGTGACTCCCAGCGCGGTCCTCTAATAGGACGTCACCGGTGTAAAACGTCAGTTCCGGAAATTCCTTCCCTCCTAGATATTCCACCGTCTCCTGTGAGTGATATTATTGTAAAGTGGAAGAAACCGCAGCAACTCAGCCACGAAGTGGAGGCCACGTAAAGTTACAGAGTGGGGGGCCGGGTGCTGAGGAGCAAGTGCAGAAAAGTCACCAACACTCCCCTGAATCCATAACTGCAGAGTACAGACCTCCTCTGGTATTAACATCTGAACACTGTGCCCGGGAGCTTCATGGCATGGAGGTCGAGCAGCTGCAAACCAGCCGAACATCACCAAGCACAATGCCAAGCATCAGATGGAGTGGTGTAAAGCTCTTCTAGGTAAATGGGCAAAAATTTCCACAGACACACTCCAAAATCTTTTAGAAAGACTTCCCAGAAGAGTGGAAGCTGCAAAGAAGGAAACAACTCCATGTTGTTTCGTATAGATTTAGAATGGGATGCCAGAAAAGCTCCTGTAGGTGTAATGTGTAGGTGTCCCAATACTTTTGTCCATATAGTGTATATACCCCCTCCCCTTGTCAGGCCCCATTATAACCAGATGATCAATGTTATTTACTTCACCTGTCACTGGTTTTATATTATGTCTGATCGGTGTAATTATATATTCAAAAATATTTTCTTTTTATTGAGATCGCCCTAAGAAGACTTCAATGCGTGCGTTTTATTTTGTCTCTATCAAGGTCTGCAGGAATTGTTGTTTAAACATAAAAAAATATCATACAATGAAACAGTTAAATCAACCCCAAATAAAAACAACATCTTCTATATAACATTTGTAACTTGGGGCAAATATGTGCCCATGGCGGTGCCCTAAGTTTGCATATTAAATATGGAAATTAAGCTGTCTAGAAAGAATTTCTGAGCACACGGCTTTAGTTGCTCTTTCACTAAGAAATGTGCTATAAATATATTAAAATACAAATAGGAAACACAAAATTGTAACCAGATGAGAGATTTGACCTTCCGTATTCTGGAAAAGCTGGATGAAAATCCCTGAGGGAGCTGTGAGGCCAGGTATTGGTTGCTACCTAGGTCTCCTAGAAAAAAGACACAACTAAGAAATGACTGAATAAAATATTTAACAAAAGGGCAAAACAAGTATATTTACTGCAATTTTTTTAAGGAGGGAATGCATTTTAAGGTGGACTAGTGGGATATCAGACTGTAAAACAAAATAATGCTAACCAAGGCATATCCTGCCATGTCTTTGCTGCCCCTACAGAATGCCCCTATGGTCTGCTTTACCCATGTAGCATCTACAACCTTGGTGACATCCACACATCTGCATGAGGAAATGCTGCCCTGACCCGTTCTACTCCTATCCCTGATACCTGTCCTATCAGTCATGAGCTGATAGTTATTTATGTTCTCATTCCTGGCATTGCCCGTGTCACCTCTGCCATATCCTCTCCATATTGTTTGCTTACTGTATGGGTGTGTTGCTCCGGCCTCGTCTGATGTCTCTCACCTTCATAATCTGCCTCTTACATGTTGTGCTTGAAAATCCCTCGTCCTTCCTTGTGCACGGAACAAAACATGGGAGCTGCTCCTCCTGGCTGCGATAATAATGACAGCGAGCCTGAGAGCTCTCGGACAGCCTTGTAATTACGATGACGGGGGATTAACTGAGCAAAAACAGGGAGATATAACATTAAACGTGTATTAAAAGCTTCGAGATGACGATACAAGTCATGAGGAACACAAATAAGAGTGATGAGGCCTGCACAAAAAATCACGTATAGGGCAGGGACAAGGGCGAGAGGCAAATCCAGACCTATAGGCCCCTGCGGATGTCCAAAAGTCAGTTTTGATCATTAGAGAATTTGCGGCTTGTGCTCCTCCTTATTGTCTTCAATTGTGTTCCCATATTCAGGATCCCTGTGATTGACTCCATTTATCTTCTTGCCACCAACTCTTCCCAAAATAAAATTAAGCTTCAGTCTTGTCAACTGTGATAGGTCCATTTTCATGGGGTCAACGCTCTTCTGGATTCTTTTCGTTTTTGTTAACTTTCCTACATCTTTCATTCTTGCCCTACTAATTTCCCACCTGATATTTAGTTTAGCAGAGTTAGGGTCAGTTCACACGTTGCGTAAATACTGCAGATTTTCCGAAACAGAAATCCGCAGCAGATACAGTAGCAGCAGAGTGGATGATATAGAACAAATCTCCTCCACACACTGCGTAAATAGTGGGCGGAAAAAAACGCCCAGATATTGACATGCGGTGTGGAATATTATTTCGCAGTATGTCAATTGTATTTGCATAAACGCTGCTTTGTTGCGGGTTTTCCCCATTGAATTCAATCGGAAGGTTAAATCCGCAACAAATGTCAGTTGTTGCGTTTTTTGCGGCCGGTTCGCAGCCATTCCAACCCAAAAAACGGAATTCATAAACCAAAAAAGATCTTATACTTACCCAAAAGTCTGTGTTTCTTCCTCCAGGTATGAAGTTTCATCCCAAGTGACCGCCGCTACAGCTAATCACATCCTGCAGCGGTCTCCTGGGATTAAACGTCAACCCACTAGGCTGAATTCTGCCGTTTTCTTCCGCAGCGACATTCCTAGCGAATAACTGCACCACAGTTTGGTGCCTATTTTCGCCCGGAATTCCCTGTGGTGCACAGGGTGGATACGCTGCTTGCTTTTACACAGCGTATCCGACCTATGTGAACTCAGCCTTACAGAGTTGAGCCAGAGATTTGAATATAGAAGAATGCCAGAAGTGCAGTGAAGACTGACACAATGCAGGAGAGCATTTACTGGGGCTGTAGTTTATTACCTACGTTCTGTACCTTGTGTAGGACGTTCCTGACAGATGAATAGGATATTTCACATATTATATAAGGGCTGATGTATATATATATATATATATTGAGGAGGATTCATCTGCTTTAATATTCAGTGATTCAGGTTTGAACATCATAAATCACTTTATAGAAAACTGATTACAAAGTAACAAATCAGCGCATTCCCTCTAAAAGTCCCATAAATCTGATGTTCCCCACGTGACAGGATAAGTAATGTAATGTATCTACACAGTGACTCCACCAGCAGAATAGTGAGTGCAGCTCTGGAGTATAATACAGGATATAACTCAGGATCAGTACAGGATAAGTAATGTAATGTATGTACACAGTGACTGTACCAGCAGAATAGTGAGTGCAGCTCTGGAGTATAATACAGGATATAACTCCGGATCAGTACAGGATAAGTAATGTAATTTATGTACACATTGACGCCACCAGCAGAATAGTGAGTGCAGCTCTGGAGTATAATACAGGATATAACTCCGGATCAGTACAGGATAAGTAATGTAATGTATGTACACAGTGACACCACCAGCAGAATAGT
The DNA here is from genome assembly GCF_050947455.1 of Rhinoderma darwinii. Taxonomy (NCBI): domain Eukaryota; kingdom Metazoa; phylum Chordata; class Amphibia; order Anura; family Rhinodermatidae; genus Rhinoderma; species Rhinoderma darwinii. The sequence continues at coordinate 344,030,147 of NC_134691.1, read as the reverse complement.
GAGTGCAGCTCTGCAGTATAATGCAGGATATAACTCAGGATCAGTACAGGATAAGTAATGTATATACACAGTGACTCCACCAGCAGAATAGTGAGTGCAGCTCTGGAGTATAATACAGGATATAGCTCAGGATTAGTACAGGATAAGTAATGTAATGTATGTACACAGTGACTCCACCTGCAGAATAGTGAGTGCAGCTCTGGAGTATAATACAGGATAAGTAATGTAATATATTTACACAGTGACATGGACTTTTAGATAATAAGCTTCATATCAGAGAGCTATTATGTCGCCGCTAAACCAATTCTGATCATGAAGTGGAATCTGTCGTCCGCTCATTGCAGTTATTACTTTGGTTATCGCTCCAGCTCTGTTATGTGTTTTTCATACACAGGTGTCCAAAACCTTTACACCATATTATATGTAGTAAATAATGGGGAGTTTTCCCTTAGGGGGTTTTCCAGGTGTATCCTTTGGCCGCGTTATCAGCAGATTCCATGTTGCTCCGGACACAGCGGCACTTCCATACATGTAGTTGTATCTGGTATTGAAAACGCCCCTTGAGAAAGCCGTACACGCGAAACGCGCGTTGGGTTTTTTCCTTACCTTGGAGGTACTGGACCGTCGGAGCGACATGGGTTAGTCACTCATTTGATTGTTATGTACTAAATTTATATTATAATTACACTTTGGGACCATTTAGTCCCCTTTGAGGCTTAGAGACGCCAAGTATATTTACTGGCGCCTCCTAGATGTGAGTGTCAGAACACTATATAGCAGTGCTACAAGTTACCTTTTCCTCCACAGACACTATCACGGCATATACTCTGTCTATGTTATATTTTACGGTGTGATGTAACTCTGCATATCCCCTGTTTGACATAGAATATTGTCATTTGTTAGCTACTTTAGATATGGCTTTTTAGCCGTCTATTAGAGCTCACTTTTTGATATCTATGTGCTCCTCTGTCCTATGTGCAACCCATATACAGTTGTCAGATTTGAAGTCTTGATTTTAACAAATTTTATTTTGTATTGTCCAATAAAGTTTCTACCTTTTCTATGCCTTTGGCATTTAAAATCAAAATAGTATATGACTCCTTTTTTTCTATTTGTTTCAATTGTATCTGGTATTGTAGCTTAGACTGAGTTTTGCCCCATTCTCTTTCCTGGAAACTCCAGATTTCCATCTTGTGGATGTGATACGTGCAGGTTAATAACTGTGGATAATTAGAAGAAAAGTCCTGACGGATGAAGCCATAAAAGCTCAGTTCCACTAGACACGTGTTACCAGGAATCTTTGTGTGTGTTTGGAGAATTATGTAATCTCTGGTAATTGCACATGAACAGTGAGAAGGGTGGAGAAGAGATCCGCAGATGAACTGAAGTCAGCAATGCTGCAAAATGTAAGAACAACAGCCGCTCCCAAACATGTGATGACCCACAAACGCTCCGCTCCCCATTATAACAAGTCATTAGTGGAATATCTGGAGCAGAGGGTGGAGCACGTTTCCTCAAATACCCTGAGGGGTCACCTAAAGCATAAAGTAACAACTCTGCTTCAAACAGATTATCACCGCTATTATTTTTATTATAACTGCTGCCTATTATTATCAGGCTGTTATTATGTATAATTATGGGAACAATAGAACGAGATGAGAGAGAGAGAAAGAGAGAGAGATGAGATAGGATTTAATAGCAGCATAAATTATGCAATCAGCTGACAAATGACCATTTGCTCATATGTTACTTTAGTCACTCCTTAAGGTGAACAGCCACCTCCTCCTCCTCCTCCTCCTCATTAGAGCGAGCAGCCGCATCCTCCTCCTCCTCCTCCTTAGAGTGAGCAGCCTCCACCTCCTCCTCTTTAGAGTGAACAGCCACCTCCTCTTTAGAGTGAACAGGCTCCTCCTCCTTAGAGTGAGCAGCCACCACCACTTTAGAGTGAGCAGCCTCCTCCTCTTCCTCCTTAGAGTTAGCAGCCACCTCGTCTTTAGAGTGAACAGCCACCTACTCCTTAGAGTGAACAGCCACCTCCTCTTTAGAGTGAGCAGCCTCCTCCTCCTTAAAATGAACCGCCACTTCCTCTTTAGAGTAAACAGCCACCTCCTCTTTAGAGTGAGCAGCCTCCTCCTCCTCCTCTTTAGAGTAAGAAGCCTCCTCCTCCTTAGAGTGAGCAGCCACCTCCTCTTTAGAGTAAACAGCCACCTCCTCTTTAGAGTGAGCAGCCTCCTCCTCCTCCTCTTTAGAGTAAGATGCCTCCTCCTCCTTAGAGTGAGCAGCCATCTCCTCCTTAGAGTGAGCAGCCACCTCCTCCTTAGAGTGAGCAGCCTCCTCCTCCTTAGAGTGAGCAGCCTCCTCCTCCTCCTCTTTAGAGTAAGAAGCCTCCTCCTCCTTAGAGTGAGCAGCCACCTCCTCTTTAGAGTAAACAGCCACCTCCTCTTTAGAGTGAGCAGCCTCCTCCTCCTCCTCTTTAGAGTAAGATGCCTCCTCCTCCTTAGAGTGAGCAGCCATCTCCTCCTTAGAGTGAGCAGCCACCTCCTCTTTAGAGTGAGCAGCCTCCTCCTCCTTAGAGTGAGCAGCCACCTCCTCCTTAGAGTGAGCAGCTGCCTCCTCTGCCTTAGAGTGAGCAGCCTCCGCTTCCATAAGGGGGTTTTACACAGGACGATTATTGGGCAGATCATTAGTTCATATAAAGCTCTTCCCGATAATTGCCCTGTGTAAACAGGGGAACGATCAGCAGATGAACGAGAAAGCACTCGATCATTTGCTGGTCGTATCGTTTTAAAAAAGTAAAATATTATCGTTATTGGCAGCCTCCTCCTCCTTAGAGTGAGCAGCCTCCTCCTCCTCTTTATAGTGAGCGGCCTCCTCCTCATTAGAGTGAGCAGCTTCCTCCTCCGCCGAGTGAGCAGCCTCCTCCTCCTCCTCCTTCTTAGAGTGAGTAGCCGCCTCCTCCTCCTCTTTAGAGTAAGCAGCCTCCTCCTCCTTAGAGTGAGCAGCCACCTCCTCATACGGCTAGATCCACACGAGCACATTACGTCCGTAATGGACGGACGTATATCGGCCGCAAGTCCCGGACCGAACACACTGCAGAGAGCCGGGTTCCTAGCATCATACTTATGTACGATGCTAGGAGTACCTGCCTCTCCGTGGAACTACTGTCCCGTACTGAAAACATGATTACAGTACGGGACAGTTGTCCGGCAGCGAGGCAGGGACTCCTAGAATCGTACATAAGTATGATGCTAGGAGCCCGGCTCCCTGCAGTGTGTTCGGTCCGGGACTTCTGGCCGAAAATACGTCCGTCCATTACGAACGTAATGTGCTCGTGTGAATCCAGCCTTAGCGTGAATAGCCTCCTCCTCCTCCTTAGTGTGAGCAGCCACCTCCTCTTTAGAGTGAGCAGCCTCCTCCTCCTTAGAGTGAACAGCCACTTCCTCTTTACAGTAAACAGCCACCTCCTCTTTAGAGTGAGCAGCCACCTTCTCCTCCTCCTCCTCCTCATTAGAGTGAGCAGCCGCCTCCTCCTCCTCCTCTTTAGAGTTAGCAGCCTCCTCCTCCTTAGAGTGAGCAGCCACCTCCTCTTTAGAGTGAGCACACTCCTCCTTCTTAGTGTGAGCAGCCACTTCCTCTTTAGAGTGAGCAGCCACCTCCTCCTTAGAGTGAACAGGCTCCTCCTCTTTAGAGTGAACAGCCACCTCCTCTTTATTATGAACAGCCACCTCCTCTTTAGAGTGAGCAGCCACCTCTTCTTTAGAGTGAGCAGCCACCTCCTCCTTAGAGTGAGCAGCCTCCTCCTCTTTAGAGTGAGCAGCCACCTCCTCTTTAGAGTGAGCAGCCACCTCCTCCTTAGAGTGAACAGGCTCCTCCTCTTTAGAGTGAACAGCCACCTCCTCTTTATAATGAGTAGCCACCTCCTATTTAGAGTGAGCAGCCACCTCCTCCTTAGAGTGAGTAGCCACCTCCTCTTTAGAGTGAGCAGCCACCTCCTCCTTAGAGTGAACAGGCTCCTCCTCTTTAGAGTGAACAGCCACCTCCTCCTTAGAGTGAACAGGCTCCTCCTACTTAGAGTGAGCAGCCTCCTCCTCCTTAGAGTGAGCAGCCTCCTCCTCCTTAGAGTGAGCAGCCACCTCCTCTTTAGAGTGAACAGGCTCCTGCTCTTTAGAGTGAACAGCCACCTCCTCTTTATAATGAGTAGCCACCTCCTATTTAGAGTGAGCAGCCACCTCCTCCTTAGAGTGAGCAGCCACCTCCTCCTTAGAGTGAGCAGCCTCCTCCTCCTTAGAGTGAACAGGCTCCTCCTCTTTAGAGTGAACAGCCACCTCCTCCTTAGAGTGAACAGGCTCCTCCTACTTAGAGTGAGCAGCCTCCTCCTCCTTAGAGTGAGCAGCCTCCTTTTCTTTAGAGTGAACAGGCTCCTCCTCTTTAGAGTGAACAGGCTCCTCCTCTTTAGAGTGAACAGCCACCTCCTCTTTAGAGTGAGCAGCCTCCTCCTCTTTCGAGTGAGCAGCCTCCTCCTCTTTCGAGTGAACAGCCTCTTCCTCCTCCTCCTCTTTAGAGTGAGCAGCCTCCTCTATCTTGTGAATAAACAGCGTGTGTTGAGTCCATTGCTCTACCCTTAGCGGACAGCCGCTCCACCTGTAAAGACACCCCAAATTATCCTGCATAATGAAACATACATTGTAAGGGGGAGGGGTTATAACTAAGAAACTGACATGTAGAAGAGCAGAAGAGGACGAGTGATGGATTATGGGTGAATGATTGTCCAGTGGAAGGTAATAAGATCATTAGAATGAACTCTGACTGTCGGGTCTGAAGAATTGACACCTAAAGGAGTTTTCCCATCTTAGGCCTTTATGACATATGCACAAGTACCTCCAGAACGGTGGTCCTTCAGCTCCATCCCACCTGGTCATGTGACCGTGTAATATAGGTGCAGAATCAACCGAGAAGTCACCGGGAATTATGAAGAAAGCTGTGCTACGCTGACTCCGTAATTCATGGACGCCTCTCCATTGATTCTCTGCCAAGACGCAATGCCACCTCATCAGGTGGGATGGGGTTGGGAGACCACCGTTCTGGAGGTACTTGTGCATATGTCATAAATAGTTAAATTGAGAATATACCGTTAATTATGGTTGAATGTTCAATTACAATCCAGAGCTAGTAAATGTGGTGGTGATGATGATGAGGATGATGATGATGGATGATCAGTTCCTCGAAAGTCAGCTGTATGTGAGGAATCCTGCTGCAAGTAATTATATCTCACCCTGTGCTGTGTGGTATGACCCGACAGACAGGCGTGTAAACAGCGCTCAGCAGACAGTATCACACATTATAGGATTAGATACACAGCTCAGCAGACAGTATCACACATGATAGGATTAGATACACAGCTCAGCAGACAGGATCACACATGATAGGATTAGATACACAGCTCAGCAGACAGTATCACACATGATAGGATTAGATACACAGCTCAGCAGACAGTATCACACATGATAGGATTAGAAACACAGCTCAGCAGACAGTATCACACATGATAGGATTAGATACACAGCTCAGCAGACAGTATCACACATGATCGGACTAGATACACAGCTCAGCAGACAGTATCACACATGATAGGATTAGATATACAGCTCAGCAGACAGTATCACACATGATAGGCTTAGATACAGTGGCTCAGCAGACAGTATCACACAGGATAGGATTAGAAACACAGCTCAGCAGACAGTATCACACATGATAGGATTAGATACACAGCTCAGCAGACAGTATCACACATGATCGGATTAGACACACAGCTCAGCAGACAGTATCACACATGATAGGATTAGATACACAGCTCAGCAGACAGTATCACACATTATAGGATTAGATACAGGGGCTCAGCAGACAGTATCACACATGATTGGATTAGATACACGGCTCTGCAGACAGTATCACACATGATAGGATTAGATACACAGCTCAGCAGACAGTATCACACATGATAGGGCTAGATACACAGCTCGGCAGACAGTATCACACATGATAGGATTAGATACACAGCTCAGCAGACAGTATCACACATGATAGGATTAGATACAGGGCTCAGCAGACAGTATCACACATAATAGGATTAGATACAGCAGCTCAACAGACAGTATCACACATGATAGGATTAGATACACAGCTCAGTATACAGTATCACACATGATAGGATTAGATACACAGCTCAGCAGACAGTATCACACATGATAGGGCTAGATACACAGCTCAGCAGATAGTAACACACATGATAGGATTAGATACATTGGCTCAGCAGACAGTATCACACATGATAGGATTAGATACACGCCTCAGCAGACAGTATAACACATGATAGGATTAGATACACAGCTCAGCAGACAGTATAACACATGATAGGATTAGATACACAGCTCAGCAGACAGTATAACACATGATAGGATTAGATACACAGCTCAGCAGACAGTATCACACATGATAGGATTAGATACACAGCTCAGCAGACAGTATCACACATGATAGGATTAGATACACAGCTCAGCAGACAGTATCACACATGATAGGGCTAGATACACAGCTCAGCAGACAGTACAACACATGATAGGATTAGATACACAGCTCAGCAGACACTATCACACATGATAGGATTAGATACACAGCTCAGCAGACAGTATCACACATGATAGGATTAGATACACAGCTCAGCAGACGGTATCACACATGATAGGATTAGATACACAGCTCAGCAGACAGTATCACACATGATAGGATTAGATACATAGCTCAGCAGACAGTATCACACATGATAGGATTAGATACACAGCTCAGCAGACAGTATCACACATGATAGGGCTAGATACACAGATCAGCAGACAGTATCACTCATGATAGGATTAGATACAGCGACTCAGCAGACAGTATCACACATGATAGGATTAGATACACAGCTCAGCAGACAGTATCACACATGATAGGGCTAGATACACAGCTCAGCAGATAGTATCACACGAGAGGATTAGATACAGCGCTCAGCAGACAGTATCACACATGATAGGATTAGATACACAGCTCGGCAGACAGTATCACACATGATAGGATTAGATACACAGCTCAGGAGACAGTATCACACATGATAGGATTAGATACACAGCTCAGCAGACAGTATCACACATGATATGATTAGATACACAGCTCAGCAGACAGTATCACACATGATAGGATTAGATACACAGCTCAGCAGGCAGTATCACACATGATAGGATTAGATACACAGCTCAGCAGACAGTATCACACATGACAGGCTTAGATACACCAGCTCAGTAGGTAGTATCACACATAATAGGATTAGATACAGAATTTGAGCTGTTCTGATCATGTGACATAGTGAAGTTGTGTAGATACAATGTTGCGCTCTTGCTTGGATACACTTTCCTTACATTGCACTGGATGTTGTAGATAATGTGCTTTTTATTGGGCTTGTAAATCACTAATGTGGTGGAGTCTGTGGTGAGATGCTCTGCAGATCACGACACGTCCCTGTACATTGCTGAGCGATGAGCTGGCGTCACCTATATAAAGCCGCGTCCTCCACCTCGCCGCACACCTGACACCTGACACCATGGATGTCTCCCTGAAATACCGGACACAGGGCTCGCTGCCAATCAGTGCCCAACATAGGAGCCAATATATCCCCAGGATTCAGGAGGAGCCCGGCAGCCGAGCCAAGGTAAACGCCTCAAGATCACAGTATATATATTATATTATCACTGTATATAGAGAGAGGGAGAGAAAGAGAGGGGGAGAGAATATCACTGGATATAAGTCATTATCACTCTATATATAATAATATCACTGTGTGTGTGTGTGTGTGTGTGTGTGTGTGTATATATTATATGATCACTGGATATAAGTCATCATCACTGTATATATTCTATTATCACCGTATATATTCTATTAGAACTATATATATTATATTATCACTGTATATAAGTCATTATCACTGTATATATTATATTATCACTGTTTATAGGTCATAATCGCATGGGCCTGAGCAGAACCAGTAAACCATCCCAGTCTATTGGGGACTCAGGATCCCACTACAATGGAAGTATGGGCTACACTGCCCCGTCCATGATGGTGGGACTGGGAGATTATGGCAGCGCAATAGAGATCAGGAAACAATCTGATATTTATTTATATTATATATTAAAATATGTATCAGTCTGTTGCTGTACGGCTATGTTCACACAGAGTTTTTTGCAGGTGGAATTTCTGCCTCAAAATTCAGTTTGGAAGTTTGAGGCAGAAAACTCGTCAAAAAACTCTGTGTAAACCCAGAAGGAGAATGTTCCTATTCACTAACAGCAAACAGAGATCTTAAAAACGATGAGGAATTAAAACGCAAAGTATTTTTTAATCTGTCAAAATTTTGTCTTTACACAATCGAGAAGACTGGACCAGCCCTTTAAATAATTCTGAGAGTAACTGCACCATCAGACAGTGTTTTATCCTACAGCATGAACAACTGTAGATGCAGCAGAGCTGAATGTAGCACAAATGTGTTATATAGGACTGCAAATAAAGGTCCTCTTACATGGCCCGTCCTCTGTGGTGTTACATAGGACTGCAGGTAACATCTACTACATTATCTGTACTCAGAGTTATCACTGTGTTATCTGTGGTGTTACATAGGACTGCAGGTAACATCTACTACATTATCTGTACTCAGGGTGTTATCACTGTGTTATCTGTGGTGTTACATAGGACTGCAGGTAACATCAACTACATTATCTGTACTCAGGGTGTTATCACTGTGTTATCTGTGGTGTTACATAGGACTGCAGGTAACATCTACTACATTATCTGTACTCAGAGTTATCACTGTGTTATCTGTGGCGTTACATAGGACTGCAGGTAACACCTACTACATTATCTGTACTCAGAGAGTTATCACTGTGTTATCTGTGGTGTTACATAGGACTGCAGGTAACACTACTACATTATCTGTACTCAGGGAGTTATCACTGTGTTATCTGTGGTGTTACATAGGACTGCAGGTAACATTACTATATTATCTGTAATCGGAGAGCTATCACTGTGTTATCTGTGGTGTTACATGGGACTGCAGGTAACATCTACTGCATTATCTGTACTCAGAGAGTTATCACTGTGTTATCTGTGGTGTTACATAGGACTGCAGGTAACATCTATTACATTATCTGTAATCAGAGAGATATCACTGTGTTATCTGTGGTGTTACATAGGACTGCAGGTAACATCTACTACATTATCTGTACTCAGAGAGTTATCACTGTGTTATCTCTGGTGTTACATAGGACTGCATGTAACATCTACTACATTATCTGTACTCAGAGAGTTATCACTGTGTTATCTGTGGTGTTACATAGGACTGCAGGTAACACTACTACATTATCTGTAATCAGAGTTATCACTGTGTTATCTGTGGTGTTACATAGGACTGCAGGTAACACTACTACATTATCTGTACTCAGAGAGTTATCACTGTGTTATCTGTGGTATTACATAGGACTGCAGGTAACATCTACTACAGTATCTGTACTCAGAGAGCTATCTCTGTGTTATCTGTAGTGTTACATAGGACTGCAGGTAACATCTATTACATTATCTGTAATCAGAGAGCTATCACTGTGTTATCTGTGGTGTTACATAGGACTGCAGGTAACATCTACTGCATTATCTGTACTCACAGAGTTATCACTGTGTGTTATCTGTGGTGTTACATAGGACTGCAGGTAACATTACTACATTATCTGTAATCAGAGAGCTATCACTGTGTTATCTGTGGTGTTACATAGGACTGCAGGTAACATCTATTACATTATCTGTAATCAGAGAGTTATCACTGTGTTATCTGTGGTGTTACATAGGACTGCAGGTAACATCTACTGCATTATCTGTACTCAGAGATTTATCACTGTGTTATCTGTGGCGTTACATAGGACTGCAGGTAACACCTACTACATTATCTGTAATCAGAGAGATATCACTGTGTTATCTGTGGTGTTACATAGGACTGCAGGTAACATCTACTACATTATCTGTACTCAGAGAGTTATCACTGTGTTATCTGTGGTGTTACATAGGACTGCAGGTAACACTACTACATTATCTGTAATCAGAGAGTTATCACTGTGTGTTATCTGTGGTGTTACATAGGACTGCAGGTAACATCTACTGCATTATCTGTACTCAGAGAGTTATCACTGTGTTATCTGTGGTGTTACATAGGACTGCAGGTAACATCTATTACATTATCTGTACTCAGAGAGCTATCTCTGTGTTATCTGTAGTGTTACATAGGACTGCAGGTAACATCTATTACATTATCTGTAATCAGAGAGCTATCACTGTGTTATCTGTGGTGTTACATAGGACTGCAGGTAACATCTACTGCATTATCTGTACTCACAGAGTTATCACTGTGTGTTATCTGTGGTGTTACATAGGACTGCAGGTAACATCTATTACATTATCTGTAATCAGAGAGCTATCACTGTTATCTGTGGTGTTACATAGGACTGCAGGTAACTACTATATTATCTGTAATCAGAGATTTATCAATGTGTTATCTGTGGTGTTACATAGGACTGCAGGTAACATCTATTACATTATCTGTAATCAGAGAGTTATCACTGTGTTATCTGTGGTGTTACATAGGACTGCAGGTAACATCTATTACATTATCTGTAATCAGAGAGCTATCACTGTGTTATCTGTGGTGTTACATAGGACTGCAGGTAACATCTACTGCATTATCTGTACTCAGAGATTTATCACTGTGTTATCTGTGGTGTTACATAGGACTGCAGGTAACATCTATTACATTATCTGTAATCAGAGAGCTATCACTGTGTTATCTGTGGTGTTACATAGGACTGCAGGTAACATCTACTACATTATCTGTACTCAGAGAGTTATCACTGTGTTATCTGTGGTGTTACATAGGACTGCAGGTAACATCTATTACATTATTTGTAATCAGAGAGCTATCACTGTGTGTTATCTGTGGTGTTACATAGGACTGCAGGTAACACTACTATATTATCTGTAATCAGAGAGTTATCACTGTGTTATCTGTGGTGTTACATAGGACTGCAGGTAACAATACTACATTATCTGTAATCAGAGAGCTATCACTGTGTTATCTGTGGTGTTACATAGGACTGCAGGTAACATCTACTGCATTATCTGTACTCAGAGAGTTATCACTGTGTTATCTGTGGTGTTACATAGGACTGCAGGTAACATCTACTGCATTATCTGTACTCAGAGAGTTATCACGGTGTTATCTGTGGCGTTACATAGGACTGCAGGTAACATCTATTACATTATCTGTACTCAGAGAGTTATCACTGTGTTATCTGTGGTGTTACATAGGACTGCAGGTAACACTACTACATTATCTGTACTCAGAGAGTTATCACTGTGTTATCTGTGGTGTTACATAGGACTGCAGGTAACACCTACTACATTATCTGTACTCAGAGAGTTATCACTGTGTTATCTGTGGTGTTACATAGGACTGCAGGTAACATCTACTACATTATCTGTACTCAGAGAGTTATCACTGTGTTATCTGTGGGGTTACATAGGACTGCAGGTAACATCTACTACATTATCTGTACTCAGAGAGTTATCACTGTGTTATCTGTGGTGTTACATAGGACTGCAGGTAACACTACTACATTATCTGTACTCAGAGAGTTATCAAGGTGTGTTATCTGTGCTGTTACATAGGACTGCACATATACTAGTCCTTCTCAATGAATTAGAATATCATCAAAATGTTCATTTATTTCAGTAATTCAATTCATAAAGTGTCTCTCATATATTCTATAGATTCATCACACACAGAGGGATCTCGTATATTCTATAGATTCATCACACACAGAGGGATCTATTTCCAGCATGTTTTCTGTTAATGTTGATGATTATGGGAACAGTTACTGAAAACCCAAAATTTGGTCTCTCAGAAAATGGGAATATTATATAAATACAATTTCAAAAATGATTTTTAATACCGAAATGTCGTCCTACTGAGAAGTCTGTCCAGTATCTGCCCTTAATACTTGGTCGTGGCTCCGACTGCATGAATTACTGCTTCAATGCGGCGTGGCATGGAGGAAATCAGCCTGTGGCACTGCTGAGGTGTTATCAATGCGGCGTGGCATGGAGGCGATCAGCCTGTGGCACTGCGGATGTGTTATCAATGCGGCGTGGCATGGAGGCGATCAGCCTGTGGCACTGCTGAGGTGTTATCAATGTGGCGTGACATGGAGGTGATTAGCCTGTGGCACTGCTGAGCGGTTATCAAAGCGACGTGGCATGGAGGTGATTAGCCTGTGGCACTGCTGAGGTGTTATCAATGTGGCGTGGCATGGGAGCGATCATCCTGTGGCACTGCTGCGGTGTAATCAATGCGGCGTGGCATGGAGGCGATCAGCCTGTGGCACTGCTGAGCTGTTATCAAAGCGGCGTGGCATGGAGGTGATCAGCCTGTGGCACTGCTGAGGTGTTATCAATGTGGTGTGGCATGGGAGCGATCACCCTGTGGCACTGCTGCGGTGTAATCAATGCGGTGTGGCATGGAGGCGGTCAGCATGTGGCACTACTGAGGTGTTATCAAAGCGGCGTGGCATGGAGGTGATCAGCCGGTGGCACTGCTGAGGTGTTATCAATGCGGCGTGGCATGGAGGTGATCAGCCTGTGGCACTGCTGAGGTGTTATCAATGTGGCGTGGCATGGGAGCGATCATCCTGTGGCACTGCTGCGGTGTAATCAATGCGGCGTGGCATGGAGGCGATCAGCATGTGGCACTACTGAGGTGTTATCAATGCGGCGTGGCATGGAGGTGATCAGCCTGTGGCACTGCTGAAGTGTTATCAATGCGGCGTGGCATGGAGGTGATCAGCCTGTGGCACTGCTGAGGTAATCAATGCGGCGTGGCATGGAGGTGATCAGTCTGTGGCACTGCTGAGGTGTTATCAATGTGGCATGGCATGGAGGCGATCAGCCTGTGGCACTGCTGTGGTGTTATCAATGCGGTGTGGCATGAAGGCGATCAGCCTGTGGCACCTCTGAGGTGTTATCAATGCTACGTGGCATGGAGTTGATCAGCCTGTGGCACTGCTGAGGTGTTATCAATGCGGCGTGGCATGGAGGCGATCAGCCTGTGGCACTGCTGAAGTGTTATCAATGCGGTGTGGCATGGAGGCGATCAGCCTGTGGCGCTGCTGAAGTGTTATCAATGCGGCGTGGCATGGAGGCGATCAGCCTGTGGCACTGCTGAGGTGTTATCAATGTGGCGTGGCATGGGAGCGATCATCCTGTGGCACTGCTGCGGTGTAATCAATGCGGTGTGGCATGGAGGCGATCAGCATGTGGCACTACTGAGGTGTTATCATTGCGGCGTGACATGGAGGCGATCAGGCTGTGGCACTGCTGAAGTGTTATCAATGCGGCGTGGCATGGAGGCGATCAGCCTGTGGCGCTGCTGAAGTGTTATCAATGCGGCGTGGCATGGAGGCGATCAGCCTGTGGCGCTGCTGAGGTGTTATGGAAGCCCAGGTTGTATGATATCGGCCTTCAGCTCGTCTGCATTGTTGGGTCTGGGGTCTCTCAGGCGAGTTTGCTGGCCAATCAGGCGCTGTGATCCTGAGGTTATTACACCAGGTATTGGTACTTTTGGCAGTGTGGGCAGGTGCCGAGTCCTGCTGGAAAATGAAATCTGCATCTCCATTAGGCCTCATTTACACGAGCGTAATATACGCGCGTGCTTTTCACGCGTGTCGTACGCACCTATATTACTCTATGGGGCAGTGCAGACGATGCGTGAATTTTGCGCAGCCAGAGTGCGTTGCGTAAAACTCACGACATGTTCTATAATCGTGCGTTTTTCGCGCATCACGCACCCATTGAAGTCAATGGGTGCGTGAAAACCACGAAGGTCGCACGGAAGCACTTCCGTGCGAACTGCGTGATTCGCGCAACAGCTGTCAAACTCTGAATGTAAACAGAAAAGCACCACGTGCTTTTCTGTTTACAAACATCCGAACGGAGTGTCTTAGACATGAGCGAACCGAACTTTACCGTATTCGGCCGAACTCGTTTTGACCGAACCCGGCAGGAGACAGTCACTGTCCAGGGTGCTGAAAGAGTTTAAACTGGTTCAGCACCCTGGACAGTGACTTCCGATCCCAATATACGTGTACGTGTAAAAAAAAGTTCTGACTTACCGATAACTCCCGGCTTCTTCTTCCAGTCTGACCTCCCGGGATGACAATTCAGTCCAAGTGACCGCTGCAGCCAATCACAAGCCAAGCACAGGCTGCAGCGGTCACATGGACTGGCGCGTCATCCAGGGAAGTGGGGCCCGATGTCAAGAGAGGCGCGTCACCAAGGCAACGGCCGGGAAGTTCTCGGTAAGTACGAACCTCTTTTTTTTTTAAACAGGTTTCTCGATATGGTGATCGGAATGCACTGTCGAGGGTGCTGAAAGAGTTACTGCCGATCAGTTAACTCTTTCAGCACCATGGACAGTGACTGACGTCGACTGGCCTCATCTCTATGATGGCGGCTGCGCGAAAATCACGCAACCGCGCATCATACACGGATGACACACACAGCTGTCAAGTGCCTTTCGCGCACGCAAAACGCTGCGTTTTTTGCGCGCGCAAAACGCACATGCTCGTGTAAATGAGGCCTAAATCTGTCAGCAGAGGGAAGCATGAAGTGCCGGGAAATGTCCTGCTAGACGCTGCGCTGACCCTGGACCTGATATAACACAGTGACCAATACCAGCAGATGACACGGCCCCCAAACCATCACTGACTGCGGACACTTCACACTGGAGCGCAGGACACTTCACACTGGAGCGCAGGACACTTGGACTGACGCCTCTCCATGTATATTATCTAGTGCCTGGTGTGACGGTCCACGGTGTGAACTCTGTGTGGACATTACAGCCCTCTACTAGTGAAACGTCTGCGTGTCCATATATAATAATCTGAGACTGGGGCCACGAAGGTAACGCAGCAATTCATGGCGAGCACGTGATTAACCCACGACTGTACAGAAGAGTCTAAAAGGATTTACAATTCTGTAATTACTATTTCAAGGGTTAATATTCATACACACGTACAGTTCTGGCAAATCTGCGGCGCCCGAGGGAAACGAAAACATGAAAATCGTGTTCAACACAGGAGAGCGCAGAAAACTGGAGCGAAAACGTCTGAGAAGCCGCGGAAACTATTCTCATTTGATATTTAAATGAATTTGAATATAATTTTCTATAATGTTATAACATCGGCAGGGGCGACCGCTGCTCCCCAATATAAGACTCGCACAGCTGCAGGAGTCGTTTCTTAGTTATATATAACCCATATATACCCCAGTACAGCTTCCACTGGAGCCATAACCCAGCTTTTCTAGACTCCTGAACGGCAAATCTGCATTCTCATACACCAAGTTATCAGAGTCAAGATAAACATGGCTACATCTGTACACGTCACTCCCTCATCAACTGTACAACGATGTCAATTTACATCCAGTTTAGGGGTTTAGAAATGTTGGGTGACAGCCCTTGTAATGACGGGCCTATTATTTGTCACCCAGCTTTTTCGAAAGAATTTAAAGGGGAAATATCCTTTATTGTTATCAGAGGTCTTACAGGGGGCCGGTTGTTTCCTGGGATTTTATGAGAGGCTGTGGCCCTTTAAGTAATATCCTAATTAGGAGAGAATGATGGGGGGATGATGGGGGTGATGACACCTGTGCTCTCTGGAAGACGTCAGTGCCCAGTATCTGGGTGTGTGACTGACACTCGGTTGTAGGACGTAGTTTCAGGATGCGTCACCTCAGCAGGTGTGAGAGGAAAGACGTCTCTGCTATGTACAGGGCGGAGAGGATCCTCTGCTGAAGAGCTCACACTCCATGTGCAGGAAATATGTCAGTCCTGTAATCCACAACATCCGATAATCCGGCATCAGTCTGTACAGAATACAGGGGAATCGCTCAATATATTATTATTTCTTTTTTGTGGCCCTCAGGCGTTAAGATCTGACACTTTTCATGGCAACCAATGATCCGATTACTGCAGGTCCTGGGTGTGCCGGATTATAGGAATGTTACCCTGTATATAAAAAACACACAAACACACACACACACACACACTTGTATTCAGCTGTCCTACAGTCATCCTCCCCCAGCCTGACATGTCTGACAACAGAGAACAATAGATTGTATTCACCTGTCCTACAGTCATCCTCTCCCCAGCCTGACATGTCTGACAACAGAGAACAATAGATTGTATTCACCTGTCCTACAGTCATCCTCCCCCAGCCTGACATGTCTGATAACAGAGAACAATAGATTGTATTCACCTGTCCTACAGTCATCCTCTCCCCAGCCTGACATGTCTGACAACAGAGAGCAATAGATTGTATTGACCTGTCCTACAGTCATCCTCTCCCCAGCCTGACATGTCTGATAACAGAGAACAATAGATTGTATTCACCTGTCCTACAGTCATCCTCCCCCCCCCCAGCCTGACATGTCTGATAACAGAGAACAATAGATTGTATTCACCTGTCCTACAGTCATCCTCCCCCAGCCTTACTTGTCTGATAACAGAGAACAATAGATTGTATTCACCTGTCCTACAGTCATCCTCTCCCAGCCTGACATGTCTGATAACAGAGAACAATAGATTGTATTCACCTGTCCTACAGTCATCCTCTCCCCCCAGCCTGACTTGTCTGATAACAGAGAACAATAGATTGCATTCACCTGTCCTACAGTCACCCCCCCCCCCCAGCCTGACATATCTGATAACAGAGAACAATAGATTGTATTCACCTGTCCTACAGTCATCCTCCCCCAGCCTGACATGTCTGATAACAGAGAACAATAGATTGTATTCACCTGTCCTACAGTCATCCTCCCCCAGCCTGACATGTCTGATAACAGAGAACAATAGATTGTATTCTCCTGTCCTACAGTCATCCTCCCCCAGCCTGACATGTCTGATAACAGAGAACAATAGTTTGTATTCACCTGTCCTCCAGTCATCCTCCCCCAGCATGAGATGTCTGATAACAGAGAACAATAGATTGTATTCACCTGTCCTACAGTCATCCTCCCCCAGCCTGACATGTCTGATAACAGAGAACAATAGATTGTATTCACCTGTCCTCCAGTCATCCTCCCCCAGCCGGACACGTCTGATAACAGAGAACAATAGATTGTATTCACCTGTTCTACAGTCATCCTCCCCCAGCCTGACATGTCTGATAACAGAGAACAATAGATTATATTCACCTGTCCTACAGTCATCCTCCCCCAGCCTGACATGTCTGATAACAGAGAGCAATAGATTGTATTCACCTGTCCTACAGTCATCCTCTCCCAGCCTGACATGTCTGATAACAGAGAACAATAGATTGTATTCACCTGTCCTACAGTCATCCTCCCCCCAGCCTGACATGTCTGATAACAGAGAACAATAGATTGTATTCACCTGTCCTACAGTCACCCCCCCCCAGCCTGACATATCTGATAACAGAGAACAATAGATTATATTCACCTGTCTTACAGTCATCCTCCCCCAGCCTGACATGTCTGATAACAGAGAACAATAGATTATATTCACCTGTCCTACAGTCATCCTCCCCAGCCTGACATGTCTGATAACAGAGAACAATAGATTGTATTCACCTGTCCTACAGTCATCCTCCCCCCAGCCTGACATGTCTGATAACAGAGAACAATAGATTGTTAGTGTCAGTTGAATAACATTACAATTTCCATTAACATCTCTGCTACGTTTCTATCCACAGCCAGAAGTTTCTTTTCTTCGTGGTCGAACTGATGAAAATCAAAGAGAACAACAACTAATTGCAAAAATTCAGGACCCCCCTGCCCAAAAACCAGAGGGCCCCCGCTACAGAAGGCCCGCTCATGATCCATGCAAAGCCATCATAGAAACCTCCCCGTATTACATCTACTTCAAAATAGTCACCACGAAAGACACAAGAAGGTCAGAAGACGAGGACCTGAGAAGCGTCTTGAGTGAACTCATCATCGTTGATAAAGATCTCCCCAGAACCGCCAAGTACCGGCACTTCAGATCGTACGAAAAGTGAGAGCAAGGGATCATGGGAGACGCGGTCACTGTGCCGGACACCGCAACCCAAGAAAAACAACATGCCTTCTCATTGGATAAAGGGTGGAGTCCCATCGAAAAGCCCAGGAGACTCTAGAATAGATGTTGTGTATCCCATAATCCTTCCCTAAAGACAGGCCACCCTTGTAAGTCACCGCAGAATCAGTATTACAGAACGCCACAGAACCCATGTTTAGTTCCCATTCCGTTCTTCAGGTTGCCTAGCAACCGCTTGTCTTCCTGTCTGGGTGACAACTCTTCCCTTGTATATACCTCCATGTGCAGTGCTGGTCACAGGAAGTTCTCTCTGCCGTTTAGTGGACTGCCTCTCCACACTGCACAGACTTGCTTCAGGTCCCCACCACTTATGCAGCTTCAGGATATAAGACAAAGGAACAAGAAAGATTATCATTCATCCCATTCACTACAATATAACATCTGCCGGCTGTGACAAATGACTACACAACGCACGCAAAAAACGGAACATGTGAACGTGTCCTAAAATCGAGCCGCACTGCAAAAATATTCTACTAACACTGCAGCCAACGAATCAGTCATTACCCATAATGCAGTGTTAATGATGGAGACGTTTAGGACGCACTTCGTGTTTTTCCCATTTTTTTCTGATTTGTTACCCAATTAATAAAAATGTTTCCCATTTTATTTCTTTGTTTCTCAATCTTTATTTTTGTCCCTTCGTTCCTCCGATATTCTGCAGCTGCGCGTCGGGTCTTTTGCTGGTTAATCTTTGACTGTAATTTATTTGTAAAACTTGTGGCAAATAAACCTGGAAAGTTATGAAACTATTTAGGATTTACTTCAATTGTTACCAATTAGAACGGCATGAAAAACATGACTCAGGTGCCTGAGACCGCCAGCGGAGACCGCCAGCGGCTGCATCAATAAAACTACAAGCAGCGGGTGGTGGTTATTATTTATTACAATTATTTATTAGATTACCATTTGTATTATTACTTTTTTTATGTATTCTTATTAATTATTATTAATATTCATTATTTTTTTATTATTAATATTTACCATTTTTATTATTATATTTCTATTACTCATTCTTATTAATTATTTACTAATATTAGCATCATTCATTATTCGTATTATTATTTATTATTAACTATCCTGTTGTTGTTATTATTACTATTATTATTATTATTATTATTATATTATTATTATTATTATTATTATTATATTATTATTACTATTATTTTGTGCATTTATTACTAATTGATAGGACCTTCCTAACTACACACATGGTTCTTGTATAACATCAATATATACATTTTTGTACATAAGTAAATACTGTGGGATGGTGCAAGGGTTAATGGGGGTGGAATGCGGCAGGAAAATGCACCTATATATTTTATTTAAATAGGTCCTACATTCTTTATAGGGGTCAGAGCTCTTGTTTTTCTGATACAAAGCTCCAAATCCCCTGCTTCCCTCCACCTACCCATAAAGTCACATGCTAATATTCTGTTTACCTGCAGCCACCGTTAGGGGGAGCTCACTGCATATAGATATATACAGCTCCCATAGAGTTACATAAGAACATTCTGCTGCCTGCAGCCACCACTAGGGGGAGCTCACTGCATACAGATATATACAGCTCCCATAGAGTTACATGCTAACATTCTGCTGCCTGCAGTTACCACTAGGGGGAGCTCACTAAATACATATATATATATATATATATATATATATATATATATATATACATATACAGCTCCCATAGAGTTACATGATAACATTCCGCTGCCTGCAGTCACAACTAGGGGGAGCTCACTGCATACAGATATATACAGCTCACATAGAGTTAAATAATAACATTCTGCTGCCTACAGTCGCCACTAGGGGGAGCTCACTGCATACAGAAATATACAGCTCCTATAGAGTTACATGATAACATTCTGCTGCCTGCCATCCCCACTAGAGGTAGCTCATTACATACAGATATATACAGCTCCCATAGAGTTACATGGTAACATTCTGCTGCCTGCAGCCACCACTAGGTGGAGCTCACTGCATACAGAAATATACAGCTCCCATAGAGTTACATGATAACATTCTGCTGCCTGCAGTCACAACTAGGGGGAGCTCACTACCTACAGATATATACAGCTCCCATAGTGTTACATGATAACGTTCTGCTGCCTGAAGCCACCACTATGAGACCTCACTACATACAGATATATACAGCTCCCATAGAGTTACATGATATCATTCTGCTGCCTGCACAACCACTAGGGGGAGCTCACTACATACAGATATATACAGCTCCCATAGAGTTACATGATAACATTCCGCTGCCTGCAGTCACAACTAGGGGGAGCTCACTGCATACCGGTATATACAGCTCACATAGAGTTAAATAATAACATTCTGCTGCCTGCAGTCGCCACTAGGGGGAGCTCACTGCATACAGAAATATACAGCTCCTATAGAGTTACATGATAACATTCTGCTGCCTGCCGTCCCCACTAGAGGTAGCTCATTACATACAGATATATACAGCTCCCATAGAGTTACATGATAACATTCTGCTGCCTGCAGTCACAACTAGGGGGAGCTCACTACATACAGATATATACAGCTCCCATAGAGTTACATGATAACATTCTGCAGCCTGCAGCCACCACTAGAGGGAGCTCACTACCTACAGATATATACAGCTCCCATAGTGTTACATGATAACGTTCTGCTGCCTGAAGCCACCACTAGGGGGAGGTCACTACATACAGATATATACAGCTCCCATAGTGTTACATGATAACGTTCTGCTGCCTGAAGCCACCACTAGGAGACCTCACTACATACAGATATATACAGCTCCCATAGAGTTACATGATATCATTCTGCTGCCTGCACAACCACTAGGGGGAGCTCACTGCATACAGATATATACAGCTCCCACAGAGTTACATGATAACATTGTGCTGCCTGCAGTCACCATTAGCGTTTGTTCACACTGAGTTTTTTGCAGGCAGAAAAATATGCCTTTAAAATTCCTTCAGGAATTTTGAGACCGATTTTGACCTGCCTGCACTCTCTTTGCCATGTCTTTTGGTGGCGTTTTTCGCTGCGTTTTTCGGCCGCGGCTTTTGAGCACCACGGGCAAAAAACGCACCGAAAACAGCTTTTTTGGCCTCCAATTGATGTCAATGGGAGGTTAGGGACGGAAACACCTAAAGAAAGGGCATGATGCTTTTTTCCTGCAAGCGTTTTTTTCCGCTCACGGGACAAGAAAAACATCTCCGCCTCTCATTGAAATTAATGAGATGTGATTTCGGACATTTTTTGGTGCGGTTTCCGCCACCACTAGGGGGAGCTCACTGCATACACATGCATTTATACAGCTAATCTTAAACGCAATGAAACCGTGAGCCATGGGCTCCACCTAGTGGTGGCAGAAATCTAATTATTATTTCACTTAGCTTTTCATAATTTGAGAGGGGACACATGTTGTATCCTTTCAGGAGGAGTTCATTAGTAAAGGAACCATTGCCCATTTTGAAAACAGGAAGAATACTTCTGATTGGCCGAGAAAGCTCCAGGTCATTGATTAGCATAATATGTAAAAACAGGTGGAAGCAGCCAACACATGGGTCCCCTCTTTACTTTTTATTGGCTAGGTCTAGTGAAATAATAATTTGGTGCCTTTCTTAAAATGGTTACCCAGTGTAGAAAAGCACAGTGTCAGGAGATTCGGACAGGCCGAGACGCCCCCTGCTGGGTAGATGGAGGGCGGCTGATTATTATGAGCAACATCTCCGCTTTTATAATCAACAAAATAAATTTACAGGGTTTTCTAAGAGTAAGATGCCTCAAATTAAAAAATAATAAACTTTGCTATGTACTTTCCAATATAATTTTGCTGTGGCCTCCGGCATATGACCGTTACCACCGGCCACAGTGACGTTTCCCCCATAGTGATGTCATGTCCTGGTGACAGACTTGTCATTGAACCAAAATCTAAAGGACTGATACAATTTCAACAGTAAGTGCATGACAACGTTTATTATTTTACAGCATGGGGAAGCATCAGGGGGGTCTCTTACCATGGAAAACCCCTGAAAAATGAGTGCTGGTTGTAGAGGGCTATAATGCGGCTGCATTTTAGTGTCTGTATCACAGCCGCAACAACCTTACCGCTCGCAGATCTACTGAACCAATCTTAGATCACCATAACCTATAGTGATCAGTTTGATTCAATAGGACTGAGTGCTGAAGGGGGGGGGGGTGGGATCTGTTTGTTGTAGTCCATAATACGGACACGAAAAGACTGCATCGCGACCATCAGAATCCGGCCTAAGAAATATTTGCAACATAATTAACCATCAATAAGCAATCAATCATTCCAGTGGATACAACGTTTGAATAAACTCTGGAGTGTGAACTCCTAATGATGAACATAAAGGAGCCGTGCACGTCCATGTGCTGATAGTGTGCCGCCTGCTCTACGCTAGGATCATGTGCTGATAGAGTGCCGCCTGCTCTACGCTAGGATCATGTGCTGATAGTGTGCCGCCTGCTCTATGCTAGGATCATGTGCTGATAGTGTGCCGCCTGCTCTACGCTAGGATCATGTGCTGATAGTGTGCCGCCTGCTCTACGCTAGGATCATGTGCTGATAGTGTGCCGCCTGCTCTACGCTAGGATCATGTGCTGATAGTGTGCCGCCTGCTCTATGCTAGGATCATGTGCTGATAGTGTGCCGCCTGCTCTGCGCTAGGATCATGTGCTGATAGTATGCCGCCTGCTCTACGCTAGGATCATGAGCTGATAGTGTGCCGCCTGCTCTACGCTAGGATCATGTGCTGATAGTGTGCCGCCTGCTCTGCGCTAGGATCATGTGCTGATAGCGTGCTGCCTGCTCTATGCTAGGATCATGAGCTGATAGTGTGCCGCCTGCTCTACGCTAGGATCATGGGCTGATAGTGTGCCGCCTGCTCTACGCTAGGATCATGTGCTGATAGTGTGCCGCCTGCTCTACGCTAGGATCATGTGCTGATAGTGTGCCGCCTGCTCTATGCTAGGATCATGAGCTGATAGTGTGCCGCCTGCTCTACGCTAGGATCATGGGCTGATAGTGTGCCGCCTGCTCTACGCTAGGATCATGTGCTGATAGTGTGCCGCCTGCTCTACGCTAGGATCATGGGCTGATAGTGTGCCGCCTGCTCTGTGCTAGGATCATGTGCTGATAGTGTGCCGCCTGCTCTATGCTAGGATCATGTGCTGATAGTGTGCCGCCTGCTCTGTGCTAGGATCATGTGCTGATAGTGTGCTGCCTGCCCTACGCTAGGATCATGTGCTGATAGTGTGCCGCCTGCTCTACGCTAGGATCATGTGCTGATAGTGTGCTGCCTGCCCTACGCTAGGATCATGTGCTGATAGTGTGCCTCCTGCTCTACGCTAGGATCATGGGCTGATAGTGTGCCGCCTGCTCTACGCTAGGATCATGTGCTGATAGTGTGCCTCCTGCTCTACGCTAGGATCATGGGCTGATAGTGTGCCGCCTGCTCTACGCTAGGATCATGTGCTGATAGTGTGCCGCCTGCTCTGCGCTAGGATCATGTGCTGATAGTGTGCCGCCTGCTCTATGCTAGGATCATGTGCTGATAGTGTGCTGCCTGCTCTACGCTAGGATCATGGGCTGATAGTGTGCCGCCTTCTCTACGCTAGGATCATGTGCTGATAGTGTGCCTCCTGCTCTACGCTAGGATCATGGGCTGATAGTGTGCCGCCTGCTCTACGCTAGGATCATGTGCTGATAGTGTGCCGCCTGCTCTGTGCTAGGATCATGTGCTGATAGTGTGCCGCCTGCTCTATGCTAGGATCATGTGCTGATAGTGTGCTGCCTGCTCTGCGCTAGGATCATGTGCTGATAGTGTGCCGCCTGCTCTATGCTAGGATCATGTGCTGATAGTATGCCGCCTGCTCTACGCTAGGATCATGTGCTGATAGTGTGCCGCCTGCTCTGTGCTAGGATCATGTGCTGATAGAGTGGCGCCTGCTCTGCGCTAGGATCATGTGCTGATAGTGTGCTGCCTGCTCTGCGCTAGGATCATGTGCTGATAGTGTGCCGCCTGCTCTATGCTAGGATCATGTGCTGATAGTGTACCTCCTGCTCTACGCTAGGATCAGGTGCTGATAGTGTGCTGCCTGCTCTACGCTAGGATCATGTGCTGATAGTGTGCCGCCTGCTCTACGCTAGGATCATGTGCTGATAGAGTGGCGCCTGCTCTACGCTAGGATCAGGTGCTGATAGTGTGCCGCCTGCTCTACGCTAGGATCATGTTCATGTGCTTCACTTCTACTTGTCGCTAAGTGCGCAGCATCTTTACGCATTAGGCAATGTTGTCATATTCTAAGAATGATCTACAATTAATCCATGAATTTAAAGAAGAAAACATTCAATAAATCAAATATTCTATGGGTTATCAACAATGATGAGTAAAAGGACAATTCCAACTTTCGTTACCGTCTGAGCATCGCGGACCTTTAATTTTGGGAATCAATGGGATCGAAGCTCCTTCACCTTCCGCCAATGTCATTGTTAAGGATCTGCCAGGCACAGCTTCTGTGTATACGCCCATAGGTAATCAGTCTGCACCTGCTTCTATGTCTGTGAGACTGACTCCATCTTCCACCACTCAGGATGGCAGGCTTAGGAGTGGGAGAGCCTATCACAGCCTGGCCAGACGGACCTAGCTCCCGCCCTCTGTCTATTTATACCTGCCTTTCCTGTTCCTCCTTTGCTTGTGATTCTTCTCTGTTGGTTTCCTGGCCCTGCTGCAGCTTCTGTACTATTTTACCTTTCTTCATACTGACCCTGGCTTACTGACTACTCTCCTGCTCTGCGTTTGGTACCTCGTACACTCCTGGTTTGACTCGGCTCGTTCACCACTCTTGTTGTTCATGGTGTTGCCGTGGGCAACTGCCCCATTTCCCTTTGCTTCTGTGTACCCTTGTCTGTTTGTCTGTCGTGCACTTATTGAGCGTAGAGACCGTCGCCCAGTTGTACCCCGTCGCCTAGGGCGGGTCGTTGCAAGTAGGCAGGGACTGAGTGGCGGGTAAATTAGGCCTCACTTGTTCGTTTCCCTACCCCCATCATTACATAATCACAAGCCCATATACCTAGTCTACCCTGGTCCCTGACACTACTATGGACCCCCTTGAGACCCTGGCTCAGCAAATGCAGGGCCTCTCCCTACAGGTCCAGGCCCTGGCTCAGAGGGTCAACCAGCCTGACGCTACCATGGTAGTGCCCCTCACCTCACCTCTTGAACCCCACCTCAAGTTGCCTGACCGGTTCTCAGGGGACCGGAAGACTTTTTTCTCCTTTCGGGAGAGTTGTAGGCTCTATTTTCGCTTAAAGCCCCACTCCTCAGGTTCTGAGAGCCAGCGGGTGGGTATAATTATGTCCTGGCTCCAGGAAGGGCCCCAAGAATGGGCCTTCTCCTTGGCCCCTGACGCCCCTGAACTTTCCTCGGTTGATTTTTTCTTTTCTGCTCTCTGACTCATTTATGACGAGACTGACAGGACTGCCTTTGCCGAGAGTCAGCTGGTGACCTTACGTCAGGGTAGGAGACCTGTTGAGGAGTATTGCTCTGACTTTAGGAAGTGGTGTGGAGCTTCTCGGTGGAATGACCCTGCCTTAAGGTGCCAGTTTAGGTTGGGTCTGTCGAATGCCCTGAAAGACCTGCTAGTTAGTTATCCCTCTTCTGACTCCCTAGACCAGGTTATGGCTTTAGCGGTACGACTTGACCGACGTCTCAGGGAACGACAACTTGAACGTTTTTGTGCCTTCTCCTCCCCCTCCCCCATGATGGCTCCCGAGGTTCCGTTGCTTCGTTCTTCCACGGAAGACTCGGAGGTACCTATGCAACTCGGGGCCTCCGTGTCCCCCCCGACAACGTAGAGCGTTCCGCAGGAAGAATGGTCTCTGCTTCTATTGTGGGGATGACAAGCATCAAGTGAACAACTGTCCTAGGCGTAAGAATAAGCAGCCAGAAAACTTCCGCGCCTAAGTGATCATCGGGGAGGTCACTTGGGCGCACAGGTATTTCCTGTAAATATGAAACCTAATAAGATCTTGCTTCCCTTTCAGGTCTCTTTTGAGGGTAGGTCTGCTACCGGCAGTGCCTTCATGGATTCAGGGTCTTCTGCTAATATGTCTGTGGAATTTGCTAGGTCTCTTGCTATGCCTTTGTTTGATTTGCCTAAACCTGTCCCGGTAGTGGGTATCGACTCCACTCCTCTTGCTAATGGTTATTTTACACAGCATACCCCTGTTTTTGAACTCCTTGTTGGCTCCATGCATTTGGAGCAGTGCTCTGTACTGGTGATGCAGGGATTATCGTCCGATTTGGTTTTAGGCCTTCCCTGGTTGCAGTTGCATAATCCTACGTTTGACAGGAATACTGGGGAGCTAATCAAATGGGGTAATGAATGCTAGACGTCATGTTTTTCTGTTAATTCTATTTCTCCCCCTGAGGTGGTGAACACGCTACCTGAGTTTGTTCAGGACTTCGCTGAAGTTTTCTCTAAGGAGGCCTCCGAAGTGTTACCTCCTCATAGAGAATACGATTGCGCCATTGATTTGGTACCAGGAGCTAAGCTCCCTAAGGGTAGGATATTTAATCTCTCTTGTCCCGAACGTGAAGCCATGAGAGAGTATATCCAGGAATGCCTGGCCAAGGGTTACATTCGCCCCTCTACTTCTCCCGTAGGTGCTGGCTTCTTCTTCGTAGGGAAGAAGGATGGTGGTCTTAGGCCATGCATTGACTACCGTAACTTGAATAAGGTCACTGTAAGGAACCAGTATCCCCTTCCTTTGATTCCTGATCTCTTCCATCAGGTTCAGGGGGCCCAATGGTTCTCTAAGTTTGATCTACGGGGGGCTTATAACCTTATCCGCATCAGAGAGGGGGATGAGTGGAAGACTGCGTTTAACAGGCCCGAAGGTCATTTCGAATACCTCGTCATGCCCTTTGGGTTGTCTAATGCTCCCGCGGTCTTCCAGAATTTCATAAATGAGATTTTAAGAGATTACCTGGGGGTATTTCTTGTAGTGTACCTTGATGACATACTTGTGTTTTCCAAGGACTGGTCCTCCCACATTGAGCATGTCAGGCAGGTGCTCCAGGTCCTTCGGGAAAACAAACTGTTTGCGAAGACCAAAAAATTTGTGTTTGGGGTGCAGGAGATACCATTTTTGGGTAAAATCCTCACTCCTCATGAATTCCGCATGGACCCCGCCAAGGTCCAGGCTGTGGCGGAATGGGTCCAACCTGCCTCCCTGAAGGCGTTACAGTGCTTCTTGGGGTTCGCTAATTATTACAGGAGATTTATTGCTAACTTCTCGGTCATCGCTAAGCCTCTTACGGACCTCACTCGCAAAGGTGCTGATCTCCTCCACTGGCCTCCTGAGGCTGTCCAGGCTTTTGAGGTCCTTAAGAAGTGCTTTATCTCGGCCCCGGTGCTGGTTCAGCCCAACCAAATGGAGCCATTTATCGTGGAGGTTGACGCGTCCGAGGTGGGAGTGGGGGCTGTCTTGTCCCAGGGTACCAGTTCCCTCACCCATCTCCGTCCCTGTGCCTACTTCTCCAGGAAGTTTTCGCCCACTGAGAGTAACTATGATATTGGCAACCGCGAACTCTTAGCCATTAAATGGGCATTTGAAGAGTGGCACCACTTTCTGGAGGGGGCTAGGCACCAGGTAACGGTCCTTACCGACCACAAGAATCTGGTTTTCCTAGAATCTGCCCGGAGGCTAAACCCGAGACAAGCTCGATGGTCGTTATTTTTTACCAGATTCAACTTTTTGGTTACCTATAGGGCTGGGTCTAAAAATATTAAGGCTGATGCACTGTCGCGTAGCTTCATGGCCAGCCCTCCTTCGGAGGAAGATCCTGCTTGTATTTTGCCTCCAGGTATAATCATTTCCTCTATTGATTCTGATTTAGTCTCTGATATTGCTGCTGATCAAGGTTCAGCTCCCGGGAACCTTCCTGAGAACAAGCTGTTTTTCCCCTGCAATTCCGGATAAGGGTACTTAGGGAAAATCATGACTCCGCACTATCTGGTCATCCAGGCATCCTGGGTACCAAGCACCTCATTGCCAGAAACTATTTGTGGCCTGGGTTGCCTAAAGACGTTAAGGCCTACATCGCCGCTTGTGAGGTTTGTGCTAGGTCTAAGACTCCCAGGTCCCGACCAGCGGGCTTACTACATTCTTTGCCCATTCCCCAGAGACCTTGGACCCATATCTCCATGGATTTTATCACCGATTTGCCTCCATCTCAAGGCAAGTCGGTGGTGTGGGTTGTAGTAGACCGCTTCAGTAAGATGTGCCACTTTGTGCCCCTCAAGAAATTACCCAATGCTAAGACGTTGGCTACCTTGTTTGTCAAACACATCCTGCGTCTCTATGGGGTCCCTGTCAATATTGTTTCTGGCAGAGGGGTACAATTTGTTTCTTTGTTTTGGAGAGCCTTCTGTAAAAAGTTGGAGATTGATCTGTCCTTCTCCTCTGCCTTCCATCCTGAAACTAATGGCCAAACTGAGAGGACTAATCAGTCTCTAGAACAATATTTAAGGTGTTTTATCTCTGACTGTCAATATGATTGGGTCTCATTCATTCCCCTCGCCGAATTTTCCCTTAATAACCGGGTCAGTAACTCGTCAGGGGTCCCCCCCTTTTTCTGTAATTTTGGGTTTAATCCACGGTTCTCCTCAGTTTCACCTGGTAGTTCCAACAATCCCGAGGTAGAGGTCGTTCATCGGGAACTGTGCACAGTCTGGGCCCAGGTTCAGAAGAACCTAGAGGCGTCCCAGAGCATACAAAAAACTCAGGCAGATAGAAGACGTTCTGCTAACCCCTTGTTTATGGTCGGGGATCTGGTGTGGCTATCGTCTAAGAACTTGTGCCTTAAAGTCCCGTCCAAGAATTTTGCTCCCTGGTTTATAGGGCCGTACAAGGTCATTGAAGTCCTCAATCCTATCTCCTTCCGACTGGAGTTGCCCCCATCTTTTCGAGTACACGACGTGTTTCATGCCTCCCTCCTTAAACGCTGCTCCCCGTCCTTGGCTCCCTCGATGAAACCTCCTGTCCCCGTTCTCCCCCCTGAAGGGGTAGAATCCGAGGTGGCCAAGATTATGGACAGCAAGATGGTCCAAGGCTCCCTCCAGTACCTGGTCCATTGGAGAGTATACGGGCCGGAGTAGAGGACTTGGGTACCCACCCGGGATGTTCACACTCGGGTATTGGTCAGGAGGTTCCACCTTCGTTTCTCCAATAAACCAGGTCCATCTAGAAAGGGTCCGGTGGCCCCTCATAAAAGGGGGGGTACTGTTAAGGATCTGCCAGGCACAGCTTCTGTGTATACGCCTATAGGTAATCAGTCTGCACCTGCTTCTATGTCTGTGAGACTGACTCCATCTTCCACCACTCAGGATGGCAGGCTTAGGAGTGGGAGAGCCTATCACAGCCTGGCCAGACGGAGCTAGCTCCCGCCCTCTGTCTATTTATACCTGCCTTTCCTGTTCCTCCTTGCTTGTG
Source organism: Rhinoderma darwinii (assembly GCF_050947455.1). NCBI lineage: Eukaryota > Metazoa > Chordata > Amphibia > Anura > Rhinodermatidae > Rhinoderma > Rhinoderma darwinii. The sequence continues at coordinate 344,000,355 of NC_134691.1, read as the reverse complement.
ATTCTTCTGTTTGGTTTCCTAGCCCTGCTGCAGCTTCTGTACTATTTGACCCTGCTTCATATGACCCTGGCTTACTGACTACTCTCCTGCTCTGCGTTTGGTACCTCGTACACTCCTGGTTTGACTCGGCTTGTTCACTACTCTCCTGCTCTGCGTTTTGTACCTCGTACACTCCTGGTTTGACTCGGCTCGTTCACCACTCTTGTTGTTCACGGTGTTGCCGTGGGCAACTACCCCATTTCCCTTTGCTTCTGTGTACCCTTGTCTGTTTGTCTGTCGTGCACTTATTGAGCGTAGGGACCGTCGCCCAGTTGTATCCCGTCGCCTAGGGCGGGTCGTTGCAAGTAGGCAGGGACTGAGTGGCGAGTAGATTAGGGCTCACTTGTCTGTTTCCCTACCCCCATCGTTACAGTCATCTCCTTACACATCCCCGGGACTTTTTAATAATTTAGAAATTATGAAATGAAACACAAGATAATTAGATGAAAGGATAATGAGTCTGAAGAGCCATAGAATGACTATTCCTTCCTCTCATATCTATTCTGCATTAATATGTATAAGTTACTTTCCTGTGGTAACAATACATCAATATTTATCTAGCCATAATTCATAGATGTAGGTATATACCTGACCCCTTTAATTACAATCCACAATTCCACTGACTATTATTTGCGTTAATTACTCAATTCAATACCGAGATTTTTCAGTGTTACTTATTATGAAAATTTCCTTTTAGGACCAAATGGCTCAAATTTCCTGAACAAATATAGATTGAAAGCAAAGGGAATCAGAAATTCTGGAAAATATTTAACACCTGATTTAAAGTGCACTTTTACTGTTTTAGGAACCGCCATGGGGACCACACTCGTCCCAATATATATAAATATATGTCTCACTGGGAATATTTAATCATTTTTATGACCAGTGTGCTGTGTGTCTCATCTTGATATTTGACATCTTCTTAATCTATTATTTGAATCAATCTATTCCATATTTGAAGAGTAATTTATAGATATATATATATATATTTATATGTTAACACTGGTTACGTGAATTTCAAAGATATTGAAACTAAAAATAAAGATAAACCTTCTATAAGCAGCACATATCACAGTGTCGGCGATGGCTACATCAGATGGTAATGTCTGTAAAGTTGTACAGTGGTGAATTAAATGGGGTTATGGGACTAGAACACCATGACCCCTTCATTGTGCTGAACATTGGGGGTCCCAGTGGTTGGATAAAAAATTAATGGTCTCACAATGTAATAGTCCGGCACACTACACTATCTTTGCATTTAAATCTGACCGAATTGCAGACGGAGGCTCCAAACGTTAATGTGAACATAAGTTTACAATGTGACAATAATAGGGTAAAAAAAAGAATATGTGCAGCACCCTCCCTAAGGAAAATGTTCTATCTGATAAATGGGTCACCTCATATCTGGACGTGTCATATGGAAGTCATCACTAAACGCTCTTTCTATGCTTTGATACTTTCTCATCATTATAAATCACAGCAATTTCTAAAACTCTACACCAAATAAGAGGAGGACGGCAAATATCTACAGACAGAGTGCTTCTAATAGTATGAAAAGTAGAGATTAGATAATAATAAGATCCATGAACAGCAGCTAGATGCCTGCTTGTGGACAGTTTCCATGTTTTTTTCTCCACTGCGTTGCTTGTTTATAAGGTAATGTAGATATAGAACAGAAGACACTATATGATATACCTGCCCAGTACACGGCCAATGCAGACAAGAGGGGATGAGATTGACAGAATTATGTAGGCTTGATATTGTATTTATATTGCAGTAATATGACTTTTATGGAGTTTCCTATTTGAAGTTCTTTTTCCAACAGCGGGATATTTGAGCTTTTTAATTTTCTTTTATTTTACAATTTCTAGCAATGCTACTACCAGTGGTAGGATCTTTTGCATATTTATAGTGGGGGTATATAATATACTGCAGAGATATCAACCTAGGAGAGCCCATCACAAAGTGTTACTCATGCCGCGGGTCGTGGCAAAAATGGAAATGGCCTTTTCGAGGGCATGTCTTATATAAAGCCACGCCCCTTTATTAATATCAGATCCTAGATCAGACCCGTAAATTAATTTCAGACCCAGACCAGACCCCCCAAATATATCCAGACCCCTATATTAATATCCGACCCCAGACCAGACTTCCTGAATATATTAAAAAGGTTGCTATCAATTGGATTGTAACAGATAACAGCAGATTTATCATCAGGTGAACAGGTGAGGGAGGCTAAAAATAGGGAGACTCCCAGTAAAACCAGGAGAGCTGACCGGTCTGCATACTGTATAGTCCTAGATTCTACTCTATGAACATGCTCTCTATTGCTTTCAGACATCAGCCTGCACCAGCAGTCATAGCCTCTTTGCAATGTCCATAATGTCAACCTTATAGTTTTCTCTACACATTCATTGTGGTGCCCATGGTGCCAGCCTCTTAGTAAAGAACGTAACCTTCCCAGAAGAGAGCTCTATTACTGACTGGGTTTACTGCTGCCCCCTGCAATCACCTTATGGATTGTGCAACCCATGTAAATGCCATCTCAACTATGTATAAAAAGTTTCCATCAAGAAATGTGAGAGTTAAACTTACAAGGCAAAAAACGAGTGAGTATCCTCCTCTGCTGGTAGTTTAACATGAAGCGCCACCTTGTGGTCAATTTAAATTTTGTTTTAGGCAACTGCATTATCAGTAAGGCATGATGTATATCTATATTTATATATCACTATTATACAACTGTCAGCTATTTAAGTAATGGAGCAGAGCAGCTGAGGGGAAATCAAATTCAATACAGCTGCCCTACAGATACCATCCGCTGAACACCAGTGCTGTTTATGGTAGCCTGTTTTAAGTGAAGGGAGAAAGCAAAGGGTTATTTCAACATTATAACAGTCCCTCTGCTTACCCTGTAGACACAGTAAACTCCACCTGAATTCTATTGATGTTCCTGAGGGGACCGCCATGGGGAATTTTCTACCCCACTCAACAATCTCCCAGTGACAGCGACTTAAGTAATAGAGATTTATGATAAAATAGGTGATAACATCCCTTTTATAATGTATAAAGTTGAAAGTCCCTATTATCATTCATAAAGTGGAAAGTTCCTATTATAATGTATAAAGTGGAAAGTCCCTATTGTAATGTATAAAGTGGCATGTCCCTATTATAATGTATAAAGTGGTTCCAGGGTGGAGCTTGGCTTTACTCATATGGTTTACTTTACAACTTTATATATTATATTTATAAAAATTGGTGACATTTATGTCGGATACTTTCATCCTATGATTGTTTCCATTCTCATCAGAGGAGTAACTTGGAAGTCCGGGGCCCAAATTCAGAATTTGTACCAGGGCCCTCACCTAGCCTGTGCTATTTATAATACTGAGTCTTCTTATGTGGCAGAGGGGACTTTTAGCCAGGGTGTGATGCCCCGTCTGTACCCCCTCTAGATACGCCCCTGGCTCTCATGGTTCCTCTTTTATTAACAATGGATCTATGTTGACATTCTGCCCTAGGTAAAAACACAAACTATCAGGGCTGGAGAAATCCCAATTACTTCTGGTTGCAAAACTTTTAATGAGTCCAGGACAAGTTCTTGTGCCAGAGGAGCATATACAACAATTACTCCTATAATGTCTATATCTGTTGTATACGCTTCTCACCGGATGTTTAGAAGTCATGCGTTCATGTACTGACCTGATAAGATATTCTCCAATGGGGCACAAAAAAAAATATTCTTCACCCCCTGGGATCTGTCTGGGACTATATCTATATACTTCACCAACTATGCTGCCGGATTCTGATATAATTCCCTTTCCTATAATCGAATCTTAGATAACTACTGGCGTATTTTAGGATCCGTTCAAATCTGCGTTGTTATTTCTGTTTATAGTGAAACCTGCGATGATAGTCGGATCCATCGTATGACGGATACCACTAGTGCCCGACAGACCCCATTGACTTCTAATTGGGTTTGCCAGGTTCCGTTGTGCATGTAGCGCTGTTCTTCCTATCAAAATAATGGAATTTGCGATGGAGCCTCCAACGCAAATATAAAGGATACGCAGTAGAAAGATGACGATTAAATATGTAAATTTGTGTCTAAATTCACAAAATTGACATTTGCTACATTCAGTATATTGACATTTTTAGCTTGCGCTCATGTGAACGGACTTGGTGCTGTACCAGAATTTGTCATGCTATTGGCAGAAGCTCCCATTGCTCATGGGTTCTGACACCAATGACGCGGATGGTCGGCACAGAATGGGACCCGGATGCCATTGCACACCGCTACTGAGTATTTAAGCCATGTGGTTACTATCACTTACACCTGCTGACAAAGGTTGCGAAACGCATGTCGAGGTTCTCCCCCGGGGGTCATTAAGCCCTTTACCACCGTGTCTGTTACAGGTAACTTACCTACGTGGAATATAGAATTACCGTTTGTGGTTTACGTCCCTAGGTCTTGATTCTAGAGTCAGAGCCTAGTTAGGACGCGCCGCTATTTATTCATCCGCTTTTACTACTGCTTGACCTGCTGTCATGGTGGATCTTATCCCTGGATGTTTACACGTTTCTATTCTACTTGTTGTTTGGGGGTGAATTTGGTCGTCTTATTGAACTTATTCATAAAGATGAACTTTTTTTAGACAATTGATTTTGTCTAATGTATTTGATGCTACCTGGGACAGTATAGATTCAGTTCTGCCCCTCACTAACTCCAAACTGACCGGTCCCTCCCCCTCTCTCCCCGTAACTTGCATTGTTATCTTCCCAGAGCCGACCCAAGCAACCCAAGTCGACCCAAACCTGCCTCCGTCAGAGAAACGTCCCTGTCATGACGCACCAGGGTAAGCCGTATGTCCATGCCAGGTCCCTAGCGTTGTCCGCACCTGTGTCCCTGCACTGTTTACAGAGTCAGAAGGGAGGAGGAGGGTGAGTTATCTACCTGTATAACAATTGCAGATAAGTGACTGGATATGGAAGTGTAGCTGAGCTGCGGCCAAGTATTATTTCCACAGTCGTTCCACATATATGCAAAACCGTCATAAGAATGTCGGGATACTTAAAGGGGTGTAACAGACACTGGCAAACGACTCTAACATGACACCCCTCCCTTACTAGAAGTGTCAACACCATCATTCATCATCTAGCAGCTCCTATATATTACCTGGAGGCATTCATTTTATCTCAACTTCCTGAGCGAAGGCTATAAGAAAGAGGCGGAGCTTAGGTTTCCTGGTCTCTGGGCGGGAGTAAGTGGACACCGAGAAAGACCAAGCCACGCCCCCTAATTAAATCCCTTCCACATCACCATCATCCAAGAGATCTGGCAGAAGGTACCTGGAGATTGCAGAAGCCCTTGGGACGGACACATAATCAGGTATTTGCGTAATAATGAATGTAGATAATAATATACTATAGCATCAGTAATTATAAAGATTGTGTCATAGATATGGCGTAATTCCGGAGATGATGAGTGTGAAGCGCAGATTTCTGGGAGGTCCTTATTGAGGCTTGGATAGGAGCGGAGTACACGGCCTGCAGGATCAGTCACGTCCTGTAATAAGAAGAGTAATATTAGATCTTATATTCAGTAATCCCGGCCGGATAGGAGGAGGATGGGACCCTGCACTCGTCTTCTACTGATTTGGGCTCTGGTGACCGCTGGAAATTCTGCTCCAAATGTCCGGCGCAATGAGATCAACAATGACCCAATCGAGGTGAGGTTACGATGTATCCATATGTCTTCCCATTCTGTATAGATTCAGAATATTGGATGTCTTTTATTCAAATACGTAATATCCCAGTGTCCGTCATGTATCTTCCATGTATGCGCGTGTCATTATCGTACATACATTGTATCTGTGTATCCCTTATACCCCCATGTAATATTCCTTCAGTCATTACATACATTGTGTCCTAACATAAGCCCCCCCCCCATGTAATATTACCTCAGTCATTAGATACATTGTATCTGAGTATTAGCCCCCCATGTAATATTTCCACCGTCATTACATACATTGTATCGGAGTATTAGCCCCCCATGTAATATTTCCTGTCATTACATACATTGTATCTGAGTATTAGCCCCCCATGTAATATTTCCACCGTCATTACATTCATTGTATCCGAGTATCAGCCCCCCATGTAATATTACCTCAGTCATTACATACATTGTGTCCGAGTATTAGCCCCCCATGTAATATTTCCACAGTCATTACATACATTGTATCGGAGTATTAGCCCCCCATGTAATATTTCCGCAGTCATTACATACATTGTGTCCGAGTATTAGCCCCCCATGTAATATTTCCACAGTCATTACATACATTGTATCGGAGTATTAGCCCCCCATGTAATATTTCCGCAGTCATTACATACATTGTGTCCGAGTATTAGCCCCCCATGTAATATTTCCGCAGTCATTACATACATTGTGTCCGAGTATTAGCCCCCCATGTAATATTTCCGCAGTCATTACATACATTGTATCGGAGTATTAGCCCCCCATGTAATATTTCCACCGTCATTATATACATTGTATCTGAGTATTCGCCCCCCATGTAATATTTCCACCGTCATTACATACATTGTATCCGAGTATTAGCCCCCCATGTAATATTTCCGCAGTCATTACATACATTGTGCCCGAGTATTAGCCCCCCATGTAATATTTCCGCAGTCATTACATACATTGTGTCCGAGTATTAGCCCCCCATGTAATATTTCCGCAGTCATTACATACATTGTATCCGAGTATTAGCCCCCCATGTAATATTTCCACCGTCATTATATACATTGTATCTGAGTATTAGCCCCCCCATGTAATATTTCCGCAATCATTACATACATTGTATCCGAGTATTAGCCCCCCATGTAATATTTCCGCAGTCATTACATACATTGTATCGGAGTATTAGCCCCCCATGTAATATTTCCGCAGTCATTACATACATTGTATCGGAGTATTAGCCCCCCATGTAATATTTCCACCGTCATCACATACATTGTATCCGAGTATTAGCCCCCCATGTAATATTTCCGCAGTCATTACATACATTGTATCGGAGTATTAGCCCCCCATGTAATATTTCCGCAGTCATTACATACATTGTATCGGAGTATTAGCCCCCCATGTAATATTTCCGCAGTCATTACATACATTGTATCGGAGTATTAGCCCCCCATGTAATATTTCCGCAGTCATTACATACATTGTATCGGAGTATTCCTCAGAAAAGCTGTCAGTCCAGATTACCCTTTAATTGCCGTAGCAACCGGACAAGAACAGCGGCCAAGACAGAGGTGAATAACATATCACTCAGGGTCACTGAGCTCCATGTATTTCATTAATAAAACTGGACACCTGGGGACTAGAACACTAAACTACTGGACACCGGGGGACTATAAAACTAAACTACTGGACACCGGGGACTAGAACACTAAACTACTGGACACCGGGGACTAGAACACTAAACTACTGGACATCTGGGGACTATAACACTAAACTACTGGACACCGGGGACTAGAACACTAAACTACTGGACACCGGGGACTAGAACACTAAACTACTGGACACCTGGGGACTATAACAATAAACTACTGGACACCGGGGACTGGAACACTAAACTACTGGACACCGGGGACTATAACAATAAACTACTGGACACCGGGGACTAGAACACTAAACTACTGGACCACCTGGGGACTATAACAATAAACTACTGGAAACCGGGGACTAGAACACTAAACTACTGGACACCTGGGGACTATAACAATAAACTACTGGAAACCGGGGACTGGAACACTAAACTACTGGACACCGGGGACTATAACAATAAACTACTGGACACCGGGGACTAGAACACTAAACTACTGGAGACTTGGGACTAGAAAACTAAATTACTGGACACCAAGGACTAGAACACTAAACTACTGGACACTTGGGACTAGAACACTAAACTACTGGACACCGGGGACTGGAACACTAAACTACTGGACACCGGGGACTAGAACACTAAACTACTGGACACCGGGGACTAGAACACTAAACTACTGGACACCGGGGACTAGAACACTAAACTACTGGACACCGGGGACTAGAACACTAAACTACTGGACACCGGGGACTAGAACACTAAACTACTGGACACCGGGGACTAGAACACTAACTACTGGACACCAGGGACTAGAATACTAAGAAACTGAACACCAATGTTCTTATTTATCCCGCAGTACGTTGGCGACGAACATGGCGGACACAAGGAGCAGACAGAAAATTCCACCAAAGCCCCGGAAGTAAAAAAAGAAAGAACAAAACATCTGATTTTCAGGCTGGCATAAACTACTGCATAACAGGGACTAGCATACTAAACTACTAAACACCAGGGCCTAGATTATCTATTATCTGAACACCAGGACCCTAGGGACTAGACTACTAAGAAACTGGACACAAGGACTAAAAATCTAAACCACTAGACACCAGGGACTTGAATACTAAACTACTGGATGACAGGGACTAGAACATTAATATACTGGATAACAGGGACTAGAACACTAATATACTGGATAATAGGGATTAGAACACTAAACTACTGTACACTGGGCACTATAACACTAAACTAGTGGACACCGGGGACTAGAACACTAAACTACTAGAGACCAGGGACTAGAACACTAAACTACTGGACACTGGGGACTAGAAAACTATCTACTGGACACCTGGACTAGAACACTAACTACTGGACACCGGGACTAGAACACTAACTACTGGACACTGGGGACTAGAACACTAAACTACTGAACACTAAGGACTGTGACACTAAACTAGTGGCCACCGTGGACTAGAACACTAAACTAGGAGAAACCGGGGACTAGAACACTAACTACTGGACACCAGGGACTATAACACGAAACTACTGTACACTTGAGACTATAACACTAAACTACTGGACACCAGGGACTATAACACTAAACCACTAGACACCAGAATACTAAGAAACTGAGCACCAGGGACTAGAACACTAAACTACTGGACACCAGTAACTAGAATACTAAACTACTGGACACCTGGGGACTAGAACACTAAACTACTGGACACCTGGGGACTAGAACACTAAACTACTGGACACCAGGGACTAGAACACTAAACTACTGGATACTGGGGACTAGAACACTAAACTACTGAACACCAGGGACTAGAACACTAAACTACTGAACACCAGGGACTAGAATACTAAACTACTGGACACTGGGGACTAGAACACCAAATTACTGGACACCGGGGACTAGAATACTAAACTAATGGACACCGGGGACTAGAACACCAAACTACTGGACACTGGGGTGGGGACTAGAACACCAAACTACTGGACAGCAGGGTCTAGAACACTAAGAAACTGAACACCAATGACTAAAACATTAACTTATCAGACACCAGGGACTAGAACGCATAAAAACTGCACAAAAACTAGAATACAAAACCACTGGACACCAGGGACTGGGACACTAAACCACAGTGGTCAGACAATGGGGCAAATTGCCAGCCCTGTATTAATTACACAAAGTATTGTCTCTCCATATGTTCCATGTATTCGCTGCCTGCATCTGTGAGGGGTGGAGTGATTATTGTTCTTCTTTATCCCGCAGTACGTTGACGACGATCATGGCGGACACAAGGAGCAGACGGAATATTCCACCAAAGCCCCGGAAGTAAAGGAAAACACCAACAGAACATCTAATTTCCAGTCTGGCATAGAATGTCTGTCCTGTATAGATAAAAAGCTCCCCAAGAAACCTCAAACAAGCCACTAAACAATAAAAGATCATTAACCCCTTCCCGCCGGATCACGTATATATACGTCATTAAAATCGGTGGCTTACCGCCTTTTCACGTAAATATACGTCATGGAGATGAAGCTGGCTCAGGAGCTGAGCCAGCGACATCACCACCGGGTGACAGCTGTATGTTACAGTTGGCACCCTAAGGTATCGGCCAGGACCGGAGCTAGCCTCCGATCCGACCGATTAACCCCTCACATGCTGCGTTCTATAGAGATCGCAGCATGTGAGGAGTTTATAGCCACCGGCACCCCAGCAACGTGATCGCTGGGTTGCCGGTGGCTGCAAAGGCGATCGGAGGGCTAATGCTTACCTCCCGATCAGCCTGTAACGGAATCCTCCTATGCCCCGTCGTCGGCGGGGCCCAGGAGGCTTCCGGTAACATCGGCAAGATGGCGCCGGCTCAGCTTCCGGCTCAGAAGCTGAGCCGGCGTCATCAGCAGTGGGTGTTCGCTGTATGTTACAGCGGACACCCCGATCTATCGCCAGGAACCGGAGCTAGCTCCGATTCCTGGCATTAACCCCTTCGATGCAGCGATCCATTGTGATCGCTGCATCCTAGAGGTTTGTAGAAAATCGGCAGCCTTGCCATGCGATGGCAAGGCTGGCGACTGCTACCATGGCAACAGGAGCCCTAACAATGGACTCCTGTCTGCCATTACGTAAGCTGATTAGGCCCCGCCCAGAGGCGGAGCCTAATCGGCTTGCTGTCAGTGAACAACTGACAGTTCCAATACATTGCACTACATAGGTAGTGCAATGTATTAGAACATCAAACAAATAGTTGGACATTCAAGTCCCCTAGTGGGACTAAAGAAAAGTGTAAAAAAAAGTGTAAAAAAAGTAAAAATAAAAGTTGGAAAAGATACAATAAAAGTTTCAAATAATAACACAAAACACAATCGCCCTTTTTCCCTTATAAGTCATTTATTATTGAAAAAAATAATAAAGCCATACATATTTGGTATCGCAGCGATCGTAACGACCTGAACTATAAAAATATTATGTTATTTATTCCGCACAGTGAACGCCGTAAAAAAAACCCTCAAAAACACTGCCATAATTACTGTTTTTTTGGTCACTGTCTTCCAAAAATTGAAATAAAAAGTGATCAAAAAGTCGCATGTATCCAAAAATGGTACCGATAAAATCTATACCTTGTCTCGCAAAAAAAACAAGCCCTCACACAGCTCCATCGATGAAAAAATGTAAAAGTTATGGCTCTCACAACTTGGCGACAGAAAAAATACATTCTCTTTCCAAAAGTAATTTTATTGTGCAAAAAGTTATAAAAAAGTTCTATAAATTTGGTATCGCCGGAATCGTACTGACCCGCAGAATAAAGGTAACATGTAGTTTATAACGTACGGTGAACGGTGTATATAAAAAAAAAAGTGGCACAAGCTGGGCATGACATTTGACACTGAATTGGCATATCTAGGGAAACTATTTAATTTGTACCTTCCGCAGCGCAATCATTTATGGAAAAGACACGTGGGGTGAAAATGCTCACTACACCTCTTAATAAATGCCTTGAGGGGTGCAGTTTCCAAAATGGGGTCACTTCTCAGGGGTTTCTTTTATTATTTCACATCAAAGCCTCTGCAATTGTGAACCAATACTTTATAAGTCGCCAAATTAGGCCTCAATTTTACATGGTGCTCTCTCACTCCTGAGCCCTGTCGAATGTCCAGGCAAAAGATTAGGGCCACATGTAGGGTGATTCTAAAACAGGGAAACACCGCATAATAATTGAGAGCTGTCTTGTTATGGTGGCACAAGCCGGGCACCACATATTGGCGTATCTAAGGAAAAATTCCCATTTTCATTCTCCCACATCGTGTGCACACGAATTTCTGCAAAACACCTTTGGGGTTAACATGCTCACTACACCACTAGGTGAATACCTTGAGGGTGTTGTTTCCAAAATGGCGTCACTTCTGGGGGGGATCCACTGTTTTGGTCCCACATGGACTTTGCAAATGCAACATAGCGACCAGAAACCAAATGCAGCAAAATCTGTACACCAAAAGCAAATGGCGCTCCTTCCCTTCTGAGCCCTGCCGTGTGCCCAAACAGCATTTTACGACCACGTGTGGGGTATTGCCGTACTCCAGAGAAGTTGCTTTACAAGCGTTGGGGTTCTTTTTTTCCTTTATTTGTTGAGAAAATTAAAAATTTGGAGCTAAAGCTACGTCTTATTGAAGAAAAAGGATTTTTTTTATTTTCACTGCCCAATTCTAATAAAATCTATGAAACACCTGTGGGGGCAAAATGCTCACTACACCCCTAGATGGATTCCTCAAGGGGTGTAGTTTTCTCAATGGAGTCACTTTTTTGGCGTTTTCACTGTTTTGGTACCTCAGGGGCTTTGCAAATGTGACATGGCCTGCGCAAACCATTCCTGCTAAATTTGAGCTCCAAAAGCCAAATGGCGCTCTTTCCCTTCTAAGCTCCGCCGTGTGTCCAAACATCCGTTTATAACCACATGTGGGGTATTTTTTTACTCGGGAGAAATTGCTTTACAAATGTTGTGGTGCTTTTTCTCCTTTAGTCCTCGTGGAAATTAGAAAAAATTAGCTAAACCTACATAATCTTTGAAAGAATGACGATTTTTATTTTCACGGCCTACTTCCAATAATTTCTGCAAAAAACCTGCGGGGTCAAAATGCTCACTATACCCCTAGATAATTTCCTCAAGGGGTGTAGTTTCCAAAATGGGGTCACTTTTGGTGGATTTCCACTGTTTTGGCACCGAAAGAGCCCTTGAAACCTGACATGGAGCCTAAAATATTTTCTAATAAAAAGGAGGCCCAAAATCCACTGGGTGCTCCTTTGCTTCTGAGGCCGGTGCTTCAGTCCAGTAGCACACTAGGGCAACATGTGGGATATTTCCTAAAACTGCAGAATCTGGTCAATAAATATTGAGTTGCATTTCTCTGGTAAAAACTTCTGTGTTACAAAAAAAATAGAATAAAAATGAATTTCTGCAAAAAAAAAATGAAATTTGAAAATTTCACCTCTACGTTGCTTTAATTCCTGTGAAACGTTTAAAGGGTTAAGAAACTTTCTAAATGCTGTTTTGAATACTTTGAGGGGTGAAGATTTTAAAATGGGGTGACTTTTTGGCGGTTTCTAATATATAAGGCCCTAAAAGCCGCTTCACAACTGAACTGGCCCCTGTAAAAATAGCCTTTTGAAATTTTCTTTAAAATGTGAGAAATTGCTGCTAAAGTTCTATGCCTTGTAACGTCCTAGAAAAATAAAAGGATGTTCAAAAAACGATGCCAATCTAAAGTAGACATATGGGGGATGTTAATTAGCAACAATTTTGTGTGGTATAACTGCCTGTCTTACAAGCAGATACATTTACATTTAGAAAAATGCAAATTTTTGCAATTTTTCACCAAATTTTGGTGTTTTTCACTGGTAAATATTGAATTTATCGACCACATTTTTCCACTATCATAAAGTCCAATGTATCACGAGAAAACAATCTCAGAATCACTTTGATAGGTAAAAGCGTTCCGGAGTTATTACCACATAAAGTGAAATATGTCAGATTTGAAAAAATGGGTCTGGTCCTGAAGGCCAAAATGAGCTTGGTCCTGAAGGGGTTAAAGAAATGTTTCCCAACGTCTTCTTCATACATAAATATCAACTTTACCATCAACCAGGACAACCACGCAACCTACACGTCTCGCATATAGAGGTAGCAGAGCTGTGCGTATTTTGTTAGAATAGGGATATCACAACTATAGTAACATATGTATATTGTTATGTTAGGACTTCAGGTAACATCTACTGCATTATCTGTACTCACAGAGTTATCAATGTGTTATCTGTGGTGTTACATAGGACTGCAGGTAACACTACTACATTATCTGTAATCAGAGAGTTATCACTCTGTTATCTGTGGTGTTACATAGGACTGCAGGTAACATCTACTACATTATCTGTACTCAGAGAGTTATCACTGTGTTATCTGTGGTGTTACATAGGACTGCAGGTAACATCTACTACATTATCTGTACTCAGTTATCGCTGTGTTATCTGTGGTGTTACATAGGACTGCAGGTAACATCTACTACATTATCTGTACTCAGTTATCGCTGTGTTATCTGTGGTGTTACATAGGACTGCAGGTTACATCTACTACATTATCTGTACTCAGTTATCGCTGTGTTATCTGTGGTGTTACATAGGACTGCAGGTAACATCTACTACATTATCTGTAATCAGAGAGTTATCACTGTGTTATCTGTGGTGTTACATAGGACTGCAGGTAACACTACTACATTATCTGTATTCAGAGAGTTATCACTGTGTTATCTGTGGTGTTACATAGGACTGCAGGTAATATCTACTACATTATCTGTACTCAGAGAGTTATCACTGTGTCATCTGTGGTGTTACATAGGACTGCAGGTAACACTACTACATTATCTGTATTCAGAGAGTTATCACTGTGTTATCTGTGGTGTTACATAGGACTGCAGGTAACACTACTACATTATATGTATTCAGAGAGTTATCACTGTGTTATCTGTGGTGTTACATAGGACTGCAGGTAACATCTACTACATTATCTGTACTCAGAGAGTTATCACTGTGTCATCTGTGGTGTTACATAGGACTGCAGGTAACACTACTACATTATCTGTAATCAGAGAGCTATCTCTGTGTTATCTGTGGTGTTACATAGGACTGCAGGTAACATCTACTACATGACTTAAGGAGGCTCTGTCACCAGATTTTGCAACCCCTATGTGCTATTGCAGCAGATCGGCGCTGCAATGTAGATTACAGTAAGGGTATGTTCACACGGCCTATTTACGGACGTAATTCGGGCGTTTTTGCCCCGAATTACGTCCGAAAATAGCGCCTCAATAGCGCTGACAAACATCTGCCCATTGAAAGCAATGGGCAGACGTTTGTCTGTTCACACGAGGCGTATATTTACGCGCCGCTGTCAAATGACGGCGCGTAAATAGACGCCCGCGTCAAAGAAGTGACCTGTCACTTCTTTGGCCGTAATTGGAGCCGTTATTCATTGACTCCAATGAATAGCAGCGCTAATTACGGCCGTAATGGACGCGGCGTTCAAGCGCCTGCACATGCCGGTACGGCTGAAATTACGGGGATGTTTTCAGGCTGAAACATCCCCGTAATTTCAGCCGTAACGGACGCCCTCGTGTGAACATACCCTTACGTTTTTATTTTTTTAAAACGAGCATTTTTGGCCAAGTTATGACCATTTTTGTATTTATGCAAATGAGGCTTGCAAAAGTCCAAGTGGGCGTGTATTATGTGCGTACATCGGGGCGTGTATTATGTGCGTACATCGGGGCGTGTATTATGTGCGTACATCGGGGCGTGTTTACTACTTTTACTAGCTGGGCGTTGTGTATAGAAGTATCATCCACTTCTCTTCAGAACGCCCAGCTTCTGGCAGTGCAGACACAGCGTGTTCTCCAGAGATCACGCTGTGACGTCACTCACAGGTCCTGCATCGTGTCAGACGAGCGAGGACACATCGGCACCAGAGGCTACAGTTGATTCTGCAGCATCGGCGTTTGCAGGTAAATCGATGTAGCTACTTACCTGCAAATGCTGATGCTGCTGCAGAATCATCTGTAGCCTCTGGTGCCGATGTGTCCTCGCTCGTCTGACACGATGCAGGACCTGTGAGTGACGTCACAGCGTGATCTGCCAGAAGCTGGGCGTTCTGAAGAGAAGTGGATGATACTTCTCATCAGAACGCCCAGCTAGTAAAAGTAGTAAACACGCCCCGATGTACGCACATAATACACGCCCCGATGTACGCACATAAAACACGCCCCGATGTACGCACATAATACACGCCCACTTGGACTTTTGCAAGCCTCATTTGCATAAATACAAAAATGGTCATAACTTGGCCAAAAATGCTCGTTTTTTAAAAATAAAAACGTTACTGTAATCTACATTGCAGTGCCGATCTGCTGCAA
This sequence comes from Rhinoderma darwinii, assembly GCF_050947455.1. NCBI lineage: Eukaryota > Metazoa > Chordata > Amphibia > Anura > Rhinodermatidae > Rhinoderma > Rhinoderma darwinii. Next base: position 343,984,480 of record NC_134691.1, on the reverse strand, counting down.
TACGAGATAGGGGCTGCAAAATCTGGTGACAGAGCCTCTTTAAGTTATGTTTGATGCCTTTCGCTATCTTAGACCTTCCACCTCCCAATACCAATAACAGACCACAACTTGCAATTGGTGTAAAGGCCACAGCAGCCATTTATTAATTAGACAACTTTTATGCAGCCGTTCTGCACCTGACCCGAGGGCACCAACCATCTCCAAGACCTCTCTCTCCCTTCCTGGGGACCCTGCCCATCAGGAATGTATGCAAAACCAGCTGGGTAACCACTCCTCAGCCCCTCCAATACTATCCAGGGTTAAACGCCCCGAGTTCTCTTCCAACAATCTTCTATGTTGTTCTCCTTCCCATTACGTGCCTTCAAAGACACCTCCTCCTGCCGCCACGACAATCATGTGCGACCCCTTACACATGATTGTCCCTCCACAACTGCAGAGCTTTTTCCAGGCCGTCCTTGATATCCAGAGTCCACATATCCAAACCCACATCATTCAAGTGAGCGCCATCCGCTCTCAGAAAACCAACCTCTCTGCCCTCCAACTCTCTATGCCGCACCACAACACCGCCATTGCGCGCCACAAATCTGCCAACCACTTTGTTCACCTTTGCTCTGGCTTTATTTAAGCTGTGAACCGAACGGGCCTGACGCCACACCTTGCGAGCCACAATATCCGACCATACGATCAACAATCCAGGAAACGAGGACCATAACCGCAACAGATCTAGCTTCACATCCCGCACCAAATCCCTAGACGACCGAATACCTAAGTCATTGCCTCCCAGATGCACGACCAGAATATCCGGCGCTCTATCCAATCCTGCGTAAAACTGGAGCCCTGGCAACAACCTGCACCACAGCATGCCCCGCAGACCCAACCATCTGACCTGAACCTCTGCCTGATCCAGGCCCAACTGCCGTCCGGCCGGACGAACATCAGCCCGAAGACCTCCCCAGTGCACGTAGGAGTGCCCAAAGATCCATATCAAGCAGGGGCCGCACCTAAGGGTATGTGCACACACACTAATTACGTACGTAATTGACGGACGTATTTCGGCCGCAAGTCCCGGACCGAACACAGTGCAGGGAGCCGGGCTCCTAGTATCATAGTGATGTACGATGCTAGGAGTCCCTGCCTCTCTGCAGGACAACTGTCCCGTACTGTAATCATGTTTTCAGTACGGGACAGTTGTCCTGCAGCGAGGCAGGGACTCCTAGCATCGTACATAACTATGATGTTAGGAGCCCGGATCCCTGCACTGAGTTCGGTCCGGGACTTGCGGCCGAAATACGTCCGTCCATTACAGACGTAAATAGTGTGTGTGCACATACCCTAAAACAACACAAGACAGCAATGTAACAACTCCATATCCACCTCCAGCACATCTTATCACCACCACCTCAAAGCAAGTGAGGCCGCACATACAACCTATATCGGTCTGACTCCCACCTACCGATCTTCTTGACCATCGCCGGGGATAAACCCCACCGAGCTGCTTCCGTAGCTGCGCCAATTCTAAAAGAGTGAGAGCTAAACCCTGCTCCACCTCTGCCAGACAACAGGATGCATTTTCTGAAAACCTGTGAAAACTGAAACTTTGACAAAGACAAACCATCTGCATGAACCAACAAGGATGCCGGCCCCTCCGGCCTCACCGCAACAAACTCCCGAAAACAGTGAACCGGGCACACCTTTAATCCCGGCAATTCATACAAGCGCACCAAAAAACCTTTCCCCGCTTGGTCTGTCTTTGATCTACGAAACAAACAAGATAAGCAGGAGCCATCCAATTCAACGTCCGCGTACAATAAGCCCCCAGCCACACGCTTACTGGCCGACACCAACTCCTATATCCTGAAAGCCCCAAAGAAAAGGACAGCGTAAATAAACGCACCGCAAACCCTGACACACAAACAGCCTACAAGAGCTCACACATCGCTTCCAAGATCTCAAAGGTCACCGGCTTCCTGTGATCCCTAAATGTGGAACCCCTTCTGAAACCCTTCATTGCCTGACGGACCAGGAAGGACAGGCAGAGGCAAAGGGGCTGAGTCCAGCGCTGAAGAGGGTAAAAAGGAAACCTATTGGACCTTTTTAATTGAATACCTAGTAAACTTGGAACTAGTTTCCTTTTTACCCTCTTCAGCGCTGGACTCAGCCCCTTTGCCTCTGCCTGTCTATACCCATCGTGTGCCGACACGAGAGCCCGTGCGATGACCGCGACACATACAGCAAGTGTCAGGTGAGTTGGAGGATTTCTTCTATATACCTTCGTTCTGGACCAGGAAGGACTTAGTCACGTCCTCTACACCTCTGATTTTAAACCAAAAAGCCGAAGCCGACAAACTCCGACCAATCACTGCTGCCGACGCCCCTTCACTGTAAGCATTCCCTATATAATATAACAAGCACGCCGGCCGATCCGAAATACCCGCCTGTACATCCGCCAACAAAGCCTCCCATACTCGCCATACCGCACTGTACCTCTTCCATGTAACCTCACTAACAGACTTCCCCACGAGCGACATCGCCATCTTCACACCACCTTCCACAGATGCTCTGGACAAGCCAGGCCATGAGACTCCGCCCCCGGCGCCAGCAGACGAAAACTGTCCCACTGTTGTCGAGAAAGGGAATCAGCCACAGAATTCAGCACCCCAGGAATATGCACTGCCACAAAATACGCATTCAACATCAAACCTCTCAAAACTAAATGCCGCAATAGTCGCACGACTGGCGGAGAATTAGCTGTCTGCGCATTAACGGCCTGAACCACACCCAGGTAGTCACATACGAAACGCACTCTCCGGTCCCGCAGACAATCCCCCCACAACTCCGCCGCCACCACCACAATCGGGAACAATTCCAGCAGAGCCAAGTTACGGACAAAACCACATTCATGCCATGTACGTGGCCAAACTCCTGCACACCAACCCGCACACCACTGCCCCTGGAAATAAGCCCCAAATCCACAAGCACCTGACGCATCAGTATACAGCTCCAAGTCCACACTAGACACCGGCTGATACATGAGCACCGACCGCCCATTGTAGCTCTGCAAAAACTCCCCCCACACCAACAAATCAGCTTTCAACTCCGCCGACAACCTAATGAAATGATGAGGGGAATGCACCCCTGCGGTAGCACTCGCCAATCGCCTGCAAAACACCCGCCCCATGGGCATAATCCTACAAGCAAAATTCAAATGTCCCAACAAGGATTGCAAGTCCCGCAACTGGATCTTCTTCCTGCGCAGCGCACTCGCCACCAACTCTCTCATCTCCAGCAACTTATCATCAGGCAAGCGACACTCCATATTATCTGAATCAATCATGATTCCCAAAAACTTGATTACCGTTGTAGGACCTTCAGTTTTTTCAGGCGCCAGAGGTACCCCAAAATCCTTTGCCACTCTCTCCATAGTGTGTAGCAATCCTGCACACACATAGGTACCCGGCGGACCGATAAACAGGAAATCATCCAGATAATGCAGCGCTGATGGCACCTGCGCCTCCCGACGGACCACCCACTCCAAAAACGTGCTAAACATCTCAAAATAAGCGCATGAAATGGAGCAGCCCATCGGGAGGCAACAATCTACAAAATATTCCTCCTGCCAATAACATCCCAGCAAACAAAAACTATCCGGATGCACCGGCAATAAACGAAACGCGGCCTCAATGTCAGTTTTTGCTAACAGTGAGCCCTTCCCGTACTTGCGAACCCAAACAACCGCCGCATCAAAGGAAGTGTAACTGACCGCGCACAATGCCGGATCAATGCCGTCGTTCACCGACTCCCCTCCCGGATAAGACAAGTGATGAATAAGGCGGAACTTATTCACCTCCTTTTTAGGAACCAAACCCAACGGGGAAACCCGCAAACTCTGAACAGGCGGGGAGGAAAACGGGCCAGCCATGCGGCCCAATGCCACCTCCTTCATCAGCTTATCCGTAACCAGATCAGGCCGTGCCAAAGCAGATGACAAATTACGGACCACCCCGTCACGTCCAGCCGATGTACACGGAATCCGAAAACCATCTGAGAAACCTAAAAACAACAACTCAGCCACTTTTTTATTTGGATACTCCCTTAAAAATGGGAGCATCCTTTCCACCCTCACCGGCGTCGCCCCTCTTCTGCTCAGCATCTCCCTACCTGCCCTTATGCTTCTTGAAGCATCTGGACAAACCATGGGCGCCTCCGCAACCGGAGCACTCGTGCTTATACCTACAGTCTGGGCCGAACTTACAATGCCCCTCATTATACTGCCAGCAACATCATCATTTTCCTGAGGATCCTGACCGACCCATTGCTGACCCCTGCCCGCCGGCCGCATTCCCGAAAGGGCTGATGCCCCTGTTTCGGAGCCGACATCAAGCGCATCCACAGGCTAATGTCTTTGTGATCCCATCGCAACGACGGGCGCACCGACTTCCGCTGACGAAACTGCTCGTCATACCGCAACCATGCATTACCACCGTATACACGATACGCCTCTCCCACTGAATCCATATAACAAAACAGCGCCGAATAATTCTCCGGCGCCTTTTCACCCACCACGCTAGCCAAAATAGCGAAGGCCTGCAGCCAATTCGCGAAAGTCCGAGGAATCAAGCGATAACGACGCCGCTCCTCCTTCTTACTCTCATCCGGTTTCCACCGGTCCAAATAAAACTTTTCTAACGGCAGTAATGCAAAATCTCCACATACTCATCCTTCCAGATCTTCTCCCTAATCTCCGCCTTCGAGTGCGCCCCAAGCGGGCCCTCAAAACACACGTATACTTCGCCCTTCGCAGCATCATCCAAGCGCACGTCCTCCACAAGTTTTTTGGATGTACCAGCCCCCGCATCAACCGACTTATCCACTTCCACTACGGCGCCCACAGCTGACGCAACCTCGCTAGCCACCGCAACTCCTGCCGCAGCCGCACTACCACTCGCCTCACTAACAGCGCCCCACACCCTCGCTGGAGACTGCTCTCCACCCCCCATACCTTTAGTGAAATATTCTTGCATACCCCTAAAAAACAATTGCATTTGAGGCACAGAAAACATCCCCCCACCCATCCCAGGCACCACACCAGTGGTAGACTCACCCGGCCGTTCCTGAGGTGACCTCCCAGCGGCCGTATCCACCGATCCAGACGTTCCGGCTGGCGATCTCGTCGTTCCAGGGGAAAGGCGCTCCTGCACCCCTCGCTCCCCGTAGCTGTCCGACCTCCTGGCTGAAGGTGCCCTAGGCCCAGCAGACACAGGCCCATCAAAAACCCTGCCACCCGCTTCTGGAGTGGCATAGATAGACAGACAGCCCTGGCTTCCAAATCCTTCTCCAGGGCTGTCATTCGAATCCTCATCTCTCGCTGTGGGGCAAGATGGCCGCTGCCCCCCCCCCCTACCGGAAGGTGCCCGACGTCACCGACGGACCTGTACCGGGTACTTCTGGTCCCCGCTGTACGCATCCCTGCTCCAGCAGGAGGCGATCTCAGTCTCCAACTCGAGCCCGCCCGCCACTTCCTGCGGGCCGGGCCTGGCGTCCGCTCGTCTGTCTGATGAGCTCCTCCGGCGCCAGGAACATCCGCGCCGGAGAGAGTCGTCACTTCCGGTCCCGCCCTCACTTCCGGTCTTGTCGTTGGAGACAGGAGGAGGGAAGATGGCCGCGGCCCCCCCCTCCTGTCACCTCCAATCCCGCCTGCCTGCCGGGATTCCTCCCTGACCTCCGCAGCCCTGTGACTGGCAACCGCTCAGGACCTGGAGGAGGAGGGTCCCTTGAGGGGCTCCCACGGCGCCGACGGGACTGAGGCGTTACCTCAGGTGAAGGCCTCTCCGGAGGCCTGGAGCGCCTGCTGCTGCGTCCCTCCACGCTCTCCACTCCAGCCGCTGTATCCGGAGGAAGAGCCCCGGAGAACAGCTGCTCCAGCCACCCAGGACCGCGCTGGAGCGCTGCATCCCTGATCCTGGCCATCATGGACTCCATTGCTGCATCCATGAGAAGGTAAGTGCAAAACTGTTTTTTTTTTTGTTTTTTTTTTAATCTTTAGTGTAACACACAAATCTTTTCTCCTGTTGTCCAGCTGGAAAGAGGGCTGCCTCTATCCAGCATGGACCTATACACACTATACTCCACCCACAACATATAGATACATTTTCACCAGCCCCCCCTTCACTTAACCCTTAACTCCCTATACCCATAGCCTCAAACGCAGTAGCCTAAAACCCCAAACCACCTTGTCATGCGCTCCTTCCATTACGGCTGCGCCTACATTACGTTGGGCTTACTTTTCCTGCTGTGATATAACACCAAGCAAAAAGAAAAATGCAAAATCCACCAAAATGAGAAGGACTGGAGTAAATACTAGAAACGATGATTTACTGAACGTACACGGCGTATTAAGGTCGCTCCGACCTCTTCCTCAGGTAAATACAAATGTTCACAAGACCCGCCAGCGCCCGGCGCCGGGAGGGATACAAAGTATTAAACAAACAGTGAGAAATACATCATTAATGTTCCTGTTTAGTCAGATGGGGGTTAAATGAAGTGTCGCAGGATGAGTAGGATGTGTTCTTTATTAACCCCCTAAGGCACAGCCCATATAACACACTGTAAATAGCTGTAGTCTGTAACCATGGAAACACATAGCTCTGCATTTTTTATTTGATGTTGCATTGGGGAAAATTGGTTGGAAAAGTTTTCCTACCCTTTAGGCCCTGTTCACACAGAGTTTTTGGACGAGCTTTTTGGAGCAGAATCCGCTCCGCAAATCTCCTCAAAAACCATCCGAAAATGCCTCCCATCGATTTCAATGGGAGGTGGGGGCGGTTTTCTCCCGCAAGCGGTAAAACCGCCTCGCGGGAGAAAGAATAGACATGCCCTATCTTCGCGTGTTTACGCCTCTGACCTCCCACTGACATCAATGGGAGGCAGAGAGAGCGTATTTCGCAGAGTTTTTTGCCCGTAGCACTCAATGGGCGCGAGCGAAAATCGCGGCTAAAATCGCAACAAACGCCATGCAGGAAGGACAAAATATTTTTCAGAATTTTCCTCCTGCAAAAAAACTTAGTGTGAACGAGGCCTTAAGGCCCTGTTCATTTTTTTGGCGTGTTTTCTTTTATGCGGAAACCAAGATCTGAAACCACGCCAAAAAAACGGATGAAAACCCCTCCCATTGATTTCAATGGGAGGTGGAGGCGTTTTTTCCCCGCGAGCGGAAGAAGAAGAGTCATTCCCTTTCTTCGGGCATTCCACCTCTGACCTCACATTGACATGAGCGTGACGGAGCAGCTCCGAGTCCCTGGGTCAGTACAATCCTATACATCACTGCATGATCCCGATACATTCTGCACAATCACTATATTGTGTCGCTTCTCCAGCACTCGCTGCGGACAATTCCTCATTGTGTGACACCGATGAGACCTGAGCCAATATTGAGTCAATCCCAGTAACACCCCTTACTGTGCACCAGACACTAATCCCGAGGAAGTGAAAGTCCCTAATGCTGCGGAGAGCAGGGATCAGGTGTGTGCAGCCGCAGTGTGTGTATATATATATATATACAGCCACAGGCTTGGACGCTGCACAGACATCCGCCTGACCATGGAGAAGTGGCTGCTGCATTGTATGATCGTCAGTCTTCTGGCTGCTGCTCATGCTGCACCCCTCCTCCCGGACACCAACAACACAAGTCCGACCCCAGGAATGGCCACAGTAAGTTATTAATCTACATCATCCACAAAGTAACAGCAATAACCAGTGAGGGATCTGATGAGCGGAGGGGAAGCTGTAATGATAGATAGATAGATAGATAGATAGATAGATAGATAGATAGATAGATAGATAGATAGATAGATAGATAGATAGATAGATAGATAGATAGATAGATAGATAGATAGATAGATAGATAGATAGATAGATAGATAGATAGATAGATAGATAGATATTGGATAGATAGATAGATAGATAGATAGATAGATAGATAGATAGATAGATATTGGATAGATAGATAGATAGATAGATAGATAGATAGATAGATAGATAGATAGATAGATAGATAGATAGATAGATAGATAGATAGATAGATAGATAGATAGATAGATAGATAGATAGATAGATAGATAGATAGATAGATAGATATGAGATAGATAGATAGATAGATATGAGATAGATAGATAGATAGATATGAGATAGATAGATAGATAGATAGATAGATAGATAGATAGATAGATAGATAGATAGATAGATAGATAGATAGATAGATAGATAGATAGATAGATAGATAGATAGATAGATAGATAGATAGATAGATATTCCATACCGGGACACGTTTTAGAATGTTCTTGTCACCTGATATATTTTTATGTCATGTTATAAATTCTTTTTTCTACAGACAGCAGCAGATACAGATGTAACAGGCGGGGGATGGGAGGAAGACGCACCTCAGAAAAGTCAAATTAGAAGCCAAGAGAACATCCTGTGTATCCCCTGTGTGTTCACTCTGCTCCCCAAATCATGACCAGGCCCCGCTGCTCTACAGAAGCTGCAACTTCACCAAAACATTGACTATTCGTGGATCTCACAAGACATCAATAAATGACGTTATGAATCATCCTGTGGCCTCTTTGTATCATTCCTCGCACAATACGTGTTTCAAAACATTTCCGGGACTGACGTGTTACACCGGTGACGTCCTATTACAGGACCGTGCTGGAGGTCAGTGATCTCCGTTCTATCACTAATGTCTGTAACGTGACCGCAGGGCGAGTGCCGGATGTTATACACCGGGGGGGGGGGGGGACACCGGAATATAATGATAGGGGGGCACATACTTTTCTCCATATAGTGGATGCAGCTACTATGGGGGAATTTATCAATATTTATCATTTATTAACATTTCTTAGCCAGTTTTCTGGCCGAGTAAAGTCTCAACAGGGCCATAGCCCCCCCCCCCCCCCCCACCTGAATAAACTGCCCCCCACCTGAATAAACTGCCCCCCCACCTGAATAAACTGCCCCCCACCTGAATAAACTGCCCCCCACCTGAATAAACTGACCCCCACCTGAATAAACTGCCCCCCCACCTGAATAAACTGCCCCCCCACTCCGGCGCAGTTCACACAAGGTATTGATGCCGGGCAGCGCCAGGACATGTGATGCGGCGCTGATGACGTTGGAGTTCTGCGTCGCTTATAAGACCCGGACGCTGCTCGGCCACATTTGAAAGTTGCTTAAAAAACACAGAAAACAATGACGGATGAAAACATCAATAAAACTTCTTTCCAAAGCTGCGTCATCGTCTTTATAAATCTGAAAAATGTGAACGGGGTCTAAGGGAGCTCTCGATTGACCCTTAACCCCTATGGACCTTGCGGCACGATACCCCCGAAGTCTGGGACCCCTGAGTCCAGATGCCACCCAACAAATAACTGACTGGTCTGCCCGGTAATTGATACGAGGGGCCGGAGCCAGAATTACACAATCACATGCAAAAACCATCACTGGAGCCTGACACCGGATATAATGAACCCCTTCACCACACTAGACCACCAGGGATGCTGACATTAACCCCTTCACCACACTAGACCACCAGGGATGCTGACATTAACCCCTTCACCACACTAGACCATCAGGGATGCTGACATTAACCTCTTCACTACCCTAGACCACCAGGGATGCTGACATTAACCTCTTCACTACCCTAGACCACCAGGGATGCTGACATTAACCCCTTCACTAACCTAGAAAACCTGGGATGCTGATATTAACCCCTTCACCACACTAGACCACCAGGGATGCTGACATTAACCCCTTCACCACAGTAGACCACCAGGGATGCTGACATTAACCCCTTCACTACCCTAGAAAACCAGGGATGCTGACATTAACCCCTTCACTACCCTAGACCACAAGGGATGCTGACATTAACCCCTTCACCACACTAGACACCACCAGAGATGCTGACATTAACCCCTTCACTACCCTAGACCACCAGGGATGCTGACATTAACCCCTTCACAACACTAGAAAACCAGGGATGCTGACATTAACCCCTTCACTATCCTAGACCACCAGGGATGCTGACATTAACCCCTTCACTAGCCTAGACCACCAGGGATGCTGACATTAACCTCTTCAATACCCTAGACCACCAGGGATGCCGACATTAACCCCTTCACTACCCTAGACCACCAGGGATGCTGACATTAACCCCTTCACCACACTAGAAAACCAAGTATGCTGACATTAACCCCTTTCACTACCCTAGACCACCAGGGATGCTGACATTAACCCCTTCACCACACTAGAAAACCCAGGGATGCTGACATTAACCCCTTCACTACCCTAGACCTCCAGGGATTTTAACATTGACCCCTTCAATACACTGGACCACCAAGGATATTTGCATTGACCCCTTCTCTACCTGGACCCCCAGGGAAGCTGATGTTAACCCCTTTACTGCCTTAGACCAAAGGAGTATTAGGTCATAAAATGACTTCATGTGAAGCAACAGCCCCAAAAACACTAACCGCCCTTTTTATCCAGACATTATTTTTTTGGTAGTAAAGGGGGGAACCTTACAGTGTTGGCAAGTGTCCGTAAAATAGGAGACCTTTCCAATATTCATTAAAAATAAAGATGCACTTGTGGGTTTTTTCTTGTGCAGATATTTGGGATTGTAATTACGGTGATTTTCGGGGTCACAGTCCGGGCTACTAATGTGTTCACATCACGCTGCTAAGATGTAGACATTTAGTACTAATCATCTTTATGATATATTATGGTTTTCCAATTTTAAAGTAAATAATGTTGGTTGTCTGGGGTGTTTGGATGAAATAGCTAAAAAGCCAGAAATCAGGTCCGAACTGGTAACAGAGACTATTGCCCTTTAACTAGGAAAATGCACACACATACCCGGACCAGCAGGTGGCAGCAGAAGTAGGACCAGCCAGGGACTGTAAGCAGCCCTGCCCTTTGCTGGTTATTACACAATTTCATGCACTGTAGCACTCCTAACCTTTATGAATAGCATACCAGAGCTACAGTGAAGACTGACACAGGCGCTGCGATAGGAGAGAGTAGGGGAGATGTGAGTCTGAATAACAATGTACTTTTATAGTCTCAATAGGGTCTGTTGACAGCTGGATGACACCCTTGTGGGCACAGCTTCTATAATGCAGTATGAACAATGACCACCATCCTCCTTCTACTAATACAACCACGGTAATAGCAAATATTTACACTGGCTTTTCACATCTAGACATTGCTGAGAAATCTTACAGCCTCAGATAATTGGAATGGAGTCATCGTCATCCCGTAAATCCAAAAAGAAGCTAAGAAATAAAAATGCACTGGTGTTAAATCAAAGGCCGCCGAGGGAAGGACGGTGTGACCAGCGTGATCGGCGTATGTGCAGCACGTGTCCAGTGTGAGTGTGTGCAGCACGTGTCCAGTGTGAGTGTGTGCAGCACGTGTCCAGTGTGAGTGTGTGCAGTGCGAGTGTGTGCAGAATGTGTCCAGTGTGAGTGTGCGCAGCACGTGTCCAGGGTGAGTGTGTGCAGCACGTGTCCAGTGTGAGTGTGTGCAGCACGTGTCCAGGGTGAGTGTGTGCAGCACGTGTCCAGTGTGAGTGTGTGCAGCACGTGTCCAGTGTGAGTGTGTGCAGCATGTGTCCAGGGTGAGGGTGTGCAGCACGTGTCCAGTGTGAGTGTGTGCAGCACGTGTCCAGTGTGAGTGTGTGCAGCATGTGTCCAGGGTGAGTGTGTGCAGCATGTGTCCAGTGTGAGTGTGTGCAGCACGTGTCCAGTGTGAGTGTGTGCAGCACGTGTCCAGGGTGAGTGTGCGCAGCACGTGTCCAGGGTGAGTGTGTGCAGCACGTGTCCAGTGTGAGTGTGTGCAGCACGTGTCCAGGGTGAGTGTGCGCAGCACGTGTCCAGTGTGAGTGTGTGCAGCACGTGTCCAGTGTGAGTGTGTGCAGCACGTGTCCAGGGTGAGTGTGTGCAGCACGTGTCCAGTGTGAGTGTGTGCAGCATGTGTCCAGTGTGAGTGTGTGCAGCTTGTGTCCAGTGTGAGTGTGTGCAGCTTGTGTCCAGTGTGAGTGTGTGCAGCATGTGTCCAGTGTGAGTGTGTGCAGTGTGAGTGTGTGCAGAATGTGTCCAGTGTGAGTGTGCGTGCGTGTGTGTGTGTGTGTGTGTGTGTGTGTGTGTGTGTGTGTGCGCGCGCGCGCGCAGCAGGTGTGCAGTGTAATTGTGTGCAGTGTGCAGTGTGAGTGTGTGCAGAGTGAGTGTGTGCAGTGTGAGTGTGTGCAGAATGTGTCGTGTGTGTGTGTGTGTGTGTGTGTGCGCGCGCGCAGCATGTGTGCAGTGTAATTGTGTGCAGTGTGAGTGTGTGCAGTGTGAGTGTGTGCAGAGTGAGTGTGTGCAGTGTGAGTGTGTGCAGTGTGAGTGTGTGCAGCATGTGTCGTGTGTGTGTGTGTGTGTGTGTGTGTGTGTGTGCGCGCGCGCGCAGCATGTGTGCAGTGTAATTGTGTGCAGTGTGAGTGTGTGCAGTGTGAGTGTGTGCAGTGTGAGTGTGTGCAGCATGTGTCCAGGGAGAGATTGTGGATTTATGTATTTTGGAGGGGCCAAACAGAATTCAGATAATGCATGAAACAAGCAAATAAACAAAATAGGAACTGACTAAAAGAGCAAATTCTACAAGGGCTGCAAAAAATTAAAAAAAACACAAAAAATAAAAACCATCCACATTGCCCCCTGTGATCCCATAGCAGTGCCAGCAAAAGCACAGTAGCAGTACACCCGAGAACAGTGCCACCTAGTGCTTAATATCTATACGATCACTATGACACAGTAAGGTATCCTACAATGTTACCAAGTAGAGCTCCATAACAGCAACAGTGCTCCTACTGTATAACGATGCCATCACAGTGCCCCCATACCAGTGCTCACTACAGTGCACTGTATAGACTGGAACAGAATAATGTAACACCCATATAGGCTGGTGTCATACACTGAGAGCTAACAGGAAGGAAGCATGCTCTGGATTCAGAAGTATATTGTAGGTATTTGGATGTTGTAGTTTTCATACATCGTCTGGGCTCATTTCCAAGTACATAATAATTACAGTAAAAAATGAACGAATTTCTAAAAATTTATTTCAGGTCCAATTCAGTCGAATCAGCTGATTCAGTACAAAAAAATCTCAGCAAATTGAAAGTGCCTAGATTGCCCTAAAAAATCATGTCTGACTCCCTGATGTCTAATAGAACTATATTCACTTATAATCCATTCTCTGTAACGCTAAGACGGTATTAGTAATGTCAAAGTGACGGCAACAAATATGGGCAGAGGGAAGGAGAGCAAAACGTTCCTTTTGGGACAGCTGCCTGTAATGCATTATCAGAAAGCCCTCCCGAGGTCATGTGATACATATTATAATCTGTACAGAGATGGACAACGCTTGCCGGCGGACGCCATTTTGCCTCGAATCCTGCGCTGCGAATCCCAAGAGGTTCAGAATTCACCAAACCCAAAACTTTGGGGAAAATCAGACCAAATTTAATACTTGTATAATCGATTTACTGATATCTAATTACAGTATAAAATGGAAACTCCTCTTACAACTACAATCAATTCAGAGTCACATCTAAAGACATGTTATATAATAGACAACTCATCTATAGTATGCCTGGAAAAGCTGGATGTCACTTTAAGACCATTTAGTCATTGTAATTCAAACCATTTATTAACTACAACACTCGTAAATAGAGCTATATAATAACCCCCTATATATTTCATTAGTTTGGACTACTTTAATACATTTACTACGTAAGAATATAACTACTATAAGGGCATGCCCACACGTGGCGGTTTTCCTCCGCAGCTGTCCGCATCAATGCCGCACAGAATCTGCGTTGCAGATTCTGCAGCGGATCTGCCCAAAATGTGCAGTAAATTGATGCGGACTAGCTGCTGCGGACTGCGGGAAAAGTGCTTCCCTTCTCTCTATCAGTGCAGGATAGAGAGAAGGGACAGCACTTTCCCTAGTGAAAGTAAAAGAATTTCATACTTACCGGCCGTTGTCTTGGTGACGCGTCCCTCTTTCGGCATCCAGCCCGACCTCCCTGGATGACGCGGCAGTCCATGTGACCGCTGCAGCCTGTGATTGGCCTGTGATTGTCTGCAGCCTGTGATTGGCCTGTGATTGGCTGCAGCCTGTGATTGGCCTGTGATTGGCTGCAGCCGTCACTTAGACTGAAACGTCATCCTGGGAAGCCGGACTGGAGACAGAAGCAGGGAGTTCTCGGTAAGTATGAACTTCTATTTTTTTTACAGGTTGCTGTATATTGGGATCGGTAGTCACTGTCCCGGGTGCAGAAACAGTTACTGCCGATCACTTAACTCTTTCAGCACCCTGGACAGTGACTATTTACTGACGTCTCCTAGCAACGCTCCCGTCATTACGGGAGCCCCATTGACTTCCTCAGTCTGGCTGTAGACCTAGAAATACATAGGTCCAGCCAGAATGAAGAAATGTCATGTCAAAAAAGCAAGACGCATTCGCAGCACACATAACATGTGCATGACAGCTGCGGACTTCGTTGCGGAAATTAGAATCTCCATTGAAGTCAATGGAGAAATTCCGCCGTGAGTCCACAATCAGTCCGCCACAACTCCGCAACAGCCATTGCATGCTGCGGACACCAAATTCCGCTCCGCAGCCTATGCTCCGCAGCGGAATTTTACGCATCGTCTAAACGAACACTGCTAAATAAAAGTGGAAGTCAATGGAGAAACGGCTCCGCTGCGGATAAACGCTGCGGAGTGTCCGCAGCGGAATTCAAGTGCAATTCCGCTACGTGTGAACCCAGCCTAATACTGCTCCTATATACAAGAAATTAACTACTATAATACTGCTCCTATATACAAGAATATATCTACTATAATACTGCCCCCTATATACAAGAATATAACTACTATAATACTGCCCCCTATATACAGGAATATAACTACTATAATACTGCTCCTATATACAAGAATATAACTACTATAATACTGCCACCTATATACAAGAATATAACTACTATAATACTGCCACCTATATACAAGAATATAACTACTATAATACTGCCCCCTATATACAAGAATATAACTACTATAATACTGCTCCTATATACAAGAATGTAACTACTATAATACTGCCTCTATATACAAGAATATAACTACTATAATACTGCTCCTATATACAGGAATATAACTACTATAATACTGCTCCTATATACAAGAATATAACTACTATAATACTGCCCCTATATACAAGAATATAACTACTATAATACTGCTCCTATATACAATAATATAACTACTATAATACTGCCCCCTATATACAAGAATATAACTACTATAATACTGCCCCCTATATACAAGAATATAACTACTATAATACTGATCCCTATATACAAGAATATAACTACTATAATACTGCCTCCTATATACAAGAATATAACTACTATAATACTGCCCCCTATATACAAGAATATATCTACTATAATACTGCTACTACATACAAGAATATAACTACTATAATACTGCTCCCTATATACAAGAATATAACTACTATAATACTGCCCCTATCTACAAGAATATACCTACTATAATACTGCCCCTATATACAAGAATATAACTACTATAATACTGCCCCCTGTATACAAGAATATAACTACTATAACACTGCCCCTATATACAAGAATATAACTACTATAATACTGCTCCTATATACAAGAATATAACTACTATAATACTGCTCCTATATACAAGAATATAACTACTATAATACTGCTCCTATATACAAGAATATAACTACTATAATACTGCCCTATATACAAGAATATAACTACTATATTACTGCCCCTATATACAAGAATATAACTACTATAATACTGCTCCTATATACAAGAATATAACTACTATAATACTGCTCCTATATACAAGAATATAACTACTATAATACTGCTCCTATATACAAGAATATAACTACTATAATACTGCTCCTATATACAAGAATATATCTACTATAATACTGACCCCTATATACAAGAATATAACTACTATAATACTGCTCCTATATACAAGAATATAAATACTATAATACTGCTCTCTATATACAAAAATATATAACTACTATAATACTGCTCCCTATATACAAGAATATATCTACTATAATACTGCCCCTATATACAAGAATATAACTACTATAATACTGCCCCCTATATACAAGAACATAACTACTATAAGGGTATGTTCACACGACAGCGTCCATAACGGCTGAAATTACGGGGATGTTTCCGCCTGAAAACATCCCCGTATTTTCAGCCGTAACGGCATGTGCAGGCGCTTGAACGCCGCGTCCATTACGGACGTAATTGGCGCTGCTATTCATTGGAGTCAATGAGTAACGGCTCCAATTACGCCCAAAGAAGTGACAGGTCACTTCTTTGACGCGGGCGTCTATTTACGCGCCGTCATTTGACAGTGGCGCGTAAAGATACGCCTCGTGTGAACACACAAACATCTGCCCATTGCTTTCAATGGGCAGATGTTTGTCTACGCTATTGAGGCGCTATTTTCGGACTAAATTCGGGGCAAAAATGCCCAAATTACGTCCGTAATTAGTGCGTGTGAACATACCCTAATACTGCTCCCTATATACAAGAATATATCTACTATAATACTGACCCCTATATACAAGAATATAACTACTATAATACTGCCCCTATATACAAGAATATAACTACTATAATACTGCCCCCTATATACAAGAATATAACTACTATAATACTGCTCCTATATACAAGAATATAACTACTATAATACTGCCCCCTATATACAAGAATATAACTACTATAATACTGCCCCTATATACAAGAATATAACTACTATAATACTGCCACCTATATACAAGAATATAACTAATATAATACTGCCCCTATATACAAGAATGTAACTACTATAATACTGCTACTACTTACAAGAATATAACTACTATAATACTGGCTCTATATACAAGAATATAACTACTATAATACTGCTCCTACATACAAGAATATAACTACTATAATACTGCCCCCTATATACAAGAATATAACTACTATAATACTGGCTCTATATACAAGAATATAACTACTATAATACTGCCCCTATATACAAGAATATAACTACTATAATACTGCTCCTATATACAAGAATATAACTACTATAATACTGCCTCCTATATACAAGAATATAACTACTGTAATACTGCCCCTATATACAAGAATATAACTACTATAATACTGTTCCTATATACAACAATATAACTACTATAATACTGCTCCTATATACCAGAATATAACTACTATAATACTGCCCTATATACAAGAATATAATTACTATATTACTGCCCCTATATACAAGAATATAACTACTATAATACTGCTCCTATATACAAGAATATAACTACTATAATACTGCTCCTATATACAAGAATATAACTACTATAATACCTCCCTATATACAAGAATATAACTACTATAATACTGCTCCTATATACAAGAATATAACTACTATAATACCTCCCTATATACAAGAATATAACTACTATATTACTGCCCCTATATACAAGAATATAACTACTATAATACTGCTCCTATATACAAGAATATAACTACTATAATACTGCTCCTATATACAAGAATATAACTACTATAATACTGCTCCTATATACAAGAATATATCTACTATAATACTGACCCCTATATACAAGAATATAACTACTATAATACTGCCCCTATATACAAGAATATAACTACTATAATACTGCCCCCTATATACAAGAATATAACTACTATAATACTGCTCCTATATACAAGAATATAACTACTATAATACTGCCCCCTATATACAAGAATATAACTACTATAATACTGCCCCTATATACAGGAATATAACTACTATAATACTGCTCCTATATACAAGAATATAACTACTATAATACTGCTCCTATATACAAGAATATAACTACTATAATACTGCCCCTATATACAAGAATATAACTACTATAATACAGCTCCTATATACAAGAATATAACTACTATAATACTGCTCCTATATACAAGAATATAACTACTATAATACTGCTCCTATATACAAGAATATACCTACTATAATACTGCACCTTATATACAAGAATATAACTACTATAATACTGCACCTTATATACAAGAATATAACTACTATAATACTGCCCCTATATACAAGAATATAACTACTATAATACAGCTCCTATATACAAGAATATAACTACTATAATACTGCTCCTATATACAAGAATATAACTACTATAATACTGCTCCTATATACAAGAATATACCTACTATAATACTGCACCTTATATACAAGAATATAACTACTATAATACTGCACCTTATATACAAGAATATAACTACTATAATACTGCCCCTATATACAAGAATATAACTACTATAATACAGCTCCTATATACAAGAATATAACTACTATAATACTGCTCCTATATACAAGAATATAACTACTATAATACTGCCCCTATATACAAGAATATAACTACTATAATACAGCTCCTATATACAAGAATATAACTACTATAATACTGCTCCTATATACAAGAATATAACTACTATAATACTGCTCCTATATACAAGAATATAACTACTATAATACTGCTCCTATATACAAGAATATAACTACTATAATACTGCCCCCTATATACGAGAATATAACTACTAAAATACTGCCCCCTATATACACGAATATAACTACTATAATACTGCTCCTATATACAAGAATATAACTACTATAATACTGCTCCTATATACAAGAATATAACTACTATAATACTGCCCCCTATATACAAGAATATAACTACTATAATACTGCCCCCTATATACAAGAATATAACTACTATAATACTGCCCCCTATATACAAGAATATAACTACTATAATACTGCCCCCTATATACAAGAATATAACTACTATAATACTGCCCCCTATATACAAGAATATAACTACTATAATACTGCCCCCTATATACAAGAATATAACTACTATAATACTGTCTCCTATATAGAAGAATATAACTACTATAATACTGTCTCCTATATACAAGAATATAACTACTATAATACTACCTCCTATATACAAGAATATAACTACTATAATACTGCCCCTATATACAAGAATATAACTACTATAATACTGCCCCCTATATACAAGAATATAACTACTATAATACTGCCCCCTATATACAAGAATATAACTACTATAATACTGCCCCCTATATACAAGAATATAACTACTATAATACTGCCCCCTATATACAAGAATATAACTACTATAATACTGCCCCCTATGTACAAGAATATAACTACTATAATACTGCTCCCTATATACAAGAATATAACTACTATAATACTGCCCCCTATATACAAGAATATAACTACTATAATACTGCCCCCTATGTACAAGAATATAACTACTATAATACTGCTCCCTATATACAAGAATATAACTACTATAATACTGTCCCCTATATACAAGAATATAACTACTATAATACTGCTCCCTATATACAAGAATATAACTACTATAATACTGCTCCCTATATACAAGAATATAACTACTATAATACTGCCCCTATTTACAAGAATATAACTACTATAATACTGCTCCTATATACAAGAATATAACTACTATAATACTGCTCCTATATACAAGAATATAACTACTATAATACTGCCCCCTATGTACAAGAATATAACTACTATAATACTGCCCCTATATACAAGAATAGAACTACTATAATACTGCTCCCTATATACAAGAATATAACTACTATAATACTGCCCCTATATACAAAAATATAACTACTATAATACTGCTCCTATATACAAGAATATAACTACTATAATAGTGCTCCCTATATACAAGAATATAACTACTATAATACTGCTCCTATATACAAGAATATAACTACTATAATACTGCCCCCTATATACAAGAATATAACTACTATAATACTGTTCCTATATACAAGAATATAACTACTATAATACTGCCCCTATATACAAGAATATAACTACTATAATACTGCCCCTATTTACAAGAATATAACTACTATAATACTGCCCGCTATATACAAGAATATAACTACTATAATACTGCTCCTATATACAAGAATATAACTACTATAATACTGCTCCCTATATACAAGACTATAACTACTATAATACCGCTCCCTATATACAAGAATATAACTACTATAATACTGCCTCCTATATACAAGAATATAACTACTATAATACTGGTTCTATATACAAGAATATAACTACTATAATACTGCTCCTATATACAAGAATATGACTACTATAATACTGGTTCTATATACAAGAATATAACTACTATAATACTGCTCCTATATACAAGAATATAACTACTATAATACTGCCCCCTATATACAAGAATATAACTACTATAATAGTGCCTCCTATATACAAGAATATAACTACTATAATACTGCCCCCTATATACAAGAATATAACTACTATAATACTGCCCCTATATACAAGAATATAACTACTATAATACTGCCCCTATATACAAGAATATAACTACTATAATACTGCCCCCTATATACAAGAATATAACTACTATAAGGCTGGGTTCACACGTGGCGGAATTTCACTTAAATTCCGCTGCGGACACTCCGCAGCGTTAATCCGCAGCGGTGCCGTTTGTCCATTGACTTACACTTTAATTTAGCAGTGTTCGTTTAGACGAGGCGTAAAATTCCGCTGCGGAGCATAGGCTGCGGAGCGGAATTTGGTGTCCGCAGCATGCTCTGTCTGTTGCGGAGCAGTAGCGGACTCATGGCGGAATTTCTCCATTGACTTCAATGGAGAGTCAAAATTCCGCAATGAAGTCCGCAGATCTTATGTGTGCTGCGGAGCGTATTGTTTTTACTACCATGACATTTCTTCATTCTGGCTGGACCTATGTATTTCTAGGTCTACAGCCAGACTGAGGAAGTCAATGGGGCTCCCGTAATGACGGGAGCGTTGCTAGGAGACGTCTGTAAATAGTCACTGTCCAGGGTGCTGAAAGAGTTAAGCGATCGGCAGTAACTGTTTCTGCACCCGGGACAGTGACTACCGATCACAATATACAGCAACCTGTAAAAAAAAATGAAGTTCATACTTACCGAGAACTCCCTGCTTCTGTCTCCAGTCCAGCTTCCCAGGATGACGTTTCAGTGTAAGTGACGGCTGCAGCCAATCACAGGCCAAGCACAGGCTGCAGCGGTCACATGGACTGCCGCGTCTTCCAGGGAGGTCGGGCTGGATGCCGAAAGAGGGACGCATCACCAAAACAACGGCCGGTAAATATGAAATTCGTTTACTTTCACTAGGGAAAGTGCTGTCCCTTCTCTCTATCCTGCACTGATAGAGAGAAGGGAAGCACTTTTACCGCAGTCCGCAGCAGCTAGTCCGCATCAATTTACTGCACATTTTGGGCAGATCCGCCGCAGAATCTGCAACGCAGATTCTGTGCGGCATTGATGCGGACAGTTGCGGAGGAAATCCGCCACGTATGGCCATGCTCTAATACTGCTCCTACATACAAGAACATAACTAGTATAATACTGGCCCCTATATACAAGAATATTACTACTATAATACTGCCCCCTATATACAAGAATATAACTACTATAATACTGCCTCCTATATACAAGAATATAACTACTATAATACTGCTCCTATATACAAGAATATAACTACTATAATACTGCTCCTATATACAAGAATATAACTACTATAATACTGCCCCTATATACAAGAATATAACTACTATAATACTGCCCCCTATATCCAAGAATATAACTACTATAATACTGCTCCTATATACAAGAATATAACTACTATAATACTGCCTCCTATATACAAGAATATAACTGCTATAATACTGCCCCTATATACAAGAATATAACTACTATAATACTGCCCCTATATACAAGAATATATCTACTATAATACTGCCCCCTATATACAAGAATATAACTACTATAATACTGCTCCTATGTACAAGAATATAACTACTATAATACTGCCCCTATATACAAGAATATAACTACTATAATACTGCCCCCTATATACAAGAATATAACTACTATAATACTGCTCCTATATACAAGAATATAACTACTATAAGGGCATGACCACACGTGGCGGATTTCCTCCGCAACTGTCCGCATCAATGCCGCACAGAATCTGCGTTGCAGATTCTGCGGCGGATCTTCCCAAAATGTGCAGTAAATTGATGCGGACTAGCTGCTGCGGACTGCGGTAAAAGTGCTTCCCTTCTCTGTATCAGTGCAGGATAGAGAGAAGGGACAGCACTTTCCCTTGTGAAAGTCAAAGAAATTCATACTTACCGGCCGTTGTCTTGGTGACGCGTCCCTCTTTCGCCATCCAGCCCGACCTCCCTGGATGACGCGGCAGTCCATGTGACCGCTGCAGCCTGTGATTGGCTGCAGCCTGTGATTGGCCTGTGATTGGCTGCAGCCTGTTATTAGCCTGTTATTGGCTGCAGCCGTCACTTAGACTGAAACGTCATCCTGGGAGGCCGGACTGGAGACAGAAGCAGGGAGTTCTCGGTAAGTATGAACTTATCTTTTTTTACAGGTTGCTGTATATTGGGATCGGTAGTCACTGTCCCGGGTGCAGAAACAGTTACTGCCGATCGCTTAACTCTTTCAGCACCCTGGACAGTGACTATTTACAGACGTCTCCTAGCAACGCTCCCGTCATTACGGGAGCCCCATTGACTTCCTCAGTCTGGCTGTAGACCTAGAAATACATAGGTCCAGCCAGAATGAAGAAATGTCAAGTTAAAAAAGCAAGACGCATCCGCAGCACACATAACATGTGCATGACAGCTGCGGACTTCATTGCGGAAATTAGAATCTCCATTGAAGTCAATGGAGAAATTCCGCCATGAGTCCGCCACTGCTCCGCAACAGACAGAGCATGCTGCGGACACCAAATTCCGCTCCGCAGCCTATGCTCCGCAGCGGAATTTTACGCATCGTCTAAACGAACACTGCTAAATTAAAGTGGAAGTCAATGGAGAAACGGCTCCGCTGCGGATTAACGCTGCGGAGTGTCCGCAGCAGAATTTAAGTGAAATTCCGCCACGTGTGAACCCAGCCTAATACTGCTCCTATATACAAGAATATAACTACTATAATACTGCCCCTATATACAAGAATATAACTACTATAATACTGCCCCTATATACAAGAATATAACTACTATAATACTGCCCCCTATATACAAGAATATAACTACTATAATACTGCCCCTATATACAAGAATATAACTATTATAATACTGCCCCTATATACAAGAATATAACTACTATAATACTGCTCCTATATACAAGAATATAACTACTATAATACTGCTCCTATATACAAGAATATAACTACTATAATACTGCTCCTATATACAAGAATATAACTACTATAATACTGCCCCTATATACAAGAATATAACTACTATAATACTGCCCCTATATACAAAAATATAACTACTATAATACTGCTCCTATATACAAGAATATAACTACTATAATACTGCTCCTATATACAAGAATATAACTACTATAATACTGCCCCCTATATACAAGAATATAACTACTATAATACTGCTCTTATATACAAGAATATAACTACTATAATACTGCTCCTATATACAAAAATATAACTACTATAATACTGCTCCTATATACAAGAATATAACTTCTATAATACTGCCCCCTATATACAAGAATATAACTACTATAATACTGCCCCTATATACAAGAATATAACTACTATAATACTGCCCCTATATACAAGAATATAAATACTATAATACTGCCCCTATATACAAAAATATAACTACTATAATACTGCTCCTATATACAAGAATATAACTACTATAATACTGCTCCTATATACAAGAATATAACTACTATAATACTGCCCCCTATATACAAGAATATAACTACTATAATACTGCTCTTATATACAAGAATATAACTA
This sequence comes from Rhinoderma darwinii, assembly GCF_050947455.1. Classification (NCBI taxonomy): domain Eukaryota; kingdom Metazoa; phylum Chordata; class Amphibia; order Anura; family Rhinodermatidae; genus Rhinoderma; species Rhinoderma darwinii. The sequence continues at coordinate 343,960,332 of NC_134691.1, read as the reverse complement.
CTATAATACTGCTCCTATATACAAAAATATAACTACTATAATACTGCTCCTATATACAAGAATATAACTACTATAATACTGCCCCCTATATACAAGAATATAACTACTATAATACTGCCCCCTATATACAAGAATATAACTACTATAATACTGCCCCCTATATACAAGAATATAACTACTATAATACTGCCCCTATATACAAAAATATAACTACTATAATACTGCTCCTATATACAAGAATATAACTACTATAATACTGCTCCTATATACAAGAATATAACTACTATAATACTGCTCCCTATATACAAGTATATAACTACTATAGTACTGCTCCTATATACAAGAATATAACTACTATAATACTGCTCCTATATACAAGAATATAACTACTATAATACTGCCCCTATATACAAGAATATAACTACTATAATACTGCCCCTATATACAAGAATATAACTACTATAATACTGCCCCTATATACAAGAATATAACTACTATAATACTGCCCCTATATACATGAATATAACTACTATAATACTGCTCCTATATACAAGAATATAACTACTATAATACTGCTCCCTATATACAAGAATATAACTACTATAATACTGCTCCTATATACAAGAATATAACTACTATAATACTGCTCCTATATACAAGAATATAACTACTATAATACTGCTCCTATATACAAGAATATAACTACTATAATACTGCTCCTATATACAAGAATATAACTACTATAATACTGCCCCCTATATACAAGAATATAACTACTATAATATTGCTCCTATATACAAGAATATAACTACTATAATACTGCCCCCTATATACAAGAATATAACTACTATAATACTGCCCCTATATACAAGAATATAACTACTATAATACTGCCCCTATATACAAGAATATAACTACTGTATTACTGCCTCTATATACAAGAATATAACTACTATAATACTGCCCCCTATATAGGACTGCAGGTAACACTACTACATTATCTGTACTCAGAGAGTTATCACTGTGTTATCTGTGGTGTTACATAGGACTGTACTCAGTACAGATAATGTAGTAGATGTTACCTGCAGTCCTATGTAACACCACAGATAACACAGTGATAACTCTCTGAGTACAGATAATGTAGTAGTGTTACCTGCAGTCCTATGTAACACCACAGATAACACAGTGATAACTGAGTACAGATAATGTAGTAGATGTTTCCTGCAGTCCTATGTAACACCACAGATAACACAGTGATAATTCTCTGATTACAGATAATGTAGATGTTACCTGCAGTCCTATGTAACACCACAGATAACACAGTGATAACTCTCTGAGTACAGATAATGTAGTAGATGTTACCTGCAGTCCTATGTAAC